>NC_141109.1:22798068-22863068 GCF_041138505.1 Cibotium barometz
CACCCACGAGGAGCAAAAAAAGGTGAATGAGAGTTTTTTTATGTAGTGAGAAGCAAATCTCTTAATAGATTTTTGATTTATATACGCTCATAATGTCTTAAGTAAACAACTTGGACCCGAATTCTCCTCGATTACCCAAACTCATGGTAGACTGATTTTAAGAAGCCGATCCAGACCATTACAAGGGTGGTCTGAGGGAGGGGACCCAAGAGTAGTGGATCTCTTGGGTGGTTCAGATGGAGATACACACCTCGAAGACATATACCTTGGTGTCCCATTTGGTACGCAATATCTAATAGATTATTGTTTTGGATATTTGCATGCATCCAGTTGTGATTTATTTTTGGGTAAATCCTTGCCTTGTAGAGAAGAATTTATTGTAGGACCATTGACTTGGGAGACAAGAGAGCATGGGATTTTGGATGCAAATCTACTTGGAGTGTTTATTTCATGACTCGTGTGTTACAAAAGTGGAAAACCCACATCTTTGGGGATCCTAGTGATTCAGGAGAGGATGTGAGGGATAGCATGACTTTGATAGCGCTATGTACACTATGTATTTATCTAATTTTATTTTACCAACAGAGTTGTCATGATCGATAGTTCCTTCGTGCATCCATGAATATCATTGGTTAGTCCTAGATAGATAGATGGCAATCAAGATGTCTTGATGCCTTGATTGCCTTGATAGTGCTAATGTATACTACGCACTTATCTAATTTTATTTTACCAATAGAATTGTCATGCTAGGTATTGCTCCCGATCCATTGTAGTGAGATCTTTGGAAATAATCTTCTTCAATTTCTCTTTATGTTTAATTTCTAAAATTTTATTGCATTCTAAACTTTTTGGATACTAATTTTTTTGAATTTGTTCCAAAGTTGGGAGCCTTCTTTCCTCTTGATTTCATAGAGTTATACCATATAGTTGAGCACTAGAATCCTCCTCATCTGAAATGGTAGATCCTTACTCATCCAATGGTGACATATTCAATTATGCTTTCTTCATCCATTGTGGTCTCATAGTTCATCTTAACTTGTTTTTCATGCTTCATATCATAGATGATTGGCATTCCTTTGTTTCCTTCCATCTCTGGCTTGAGTAAAAGCAAACGTGTTTCCCATATTTGGATAGCCCTCATAGCTATCAAGCATGGCCTTCCAAGTATGATGGGGTAGCCTTCTCCCTTTATATTGGCATCACCACATACATATCGAGTTCAGATTCTATATCACATTGTAATTTCATAGTAACTCTTACCCTAGAGTTATTGACCAACACAAAAAATGAGACAAATGGAACATCAACAAATTGGGCATAGGAGAACAATTTGTTCACCCATGATAGGCCATTTGAGTTCCCATTGTTATATATAAAAGCCTTTCTCACCACCTCTTTTACCATACATGCCCATACTTCCTCTTGCGTGGATACATTTGGATAACATGGTGGACACCTTGGCTAACATGGTGGTGGATATCCTGGCCACAACATGGGTTTGAATATGAATTATCCCCATCCCCCTAAGCTCTTTTAGGAAGGAAAACTTTATTCTAAGCTATCTAGCTACATTCCTAATATCTAAGTCTCTCCTAGTTTCCCTCTTGCACCTACATAACCCCTCCCTAATCATGTATTGCTTTTTTGGATTTTGATATCTAAGGGGAAGTTCCCCCATCATAATTTTCCACATAAAATCTTTAACCTTGGATGGGACGACTCCCACTAGTGTTTCCATCTGCTAAACACAATTTCAAAAACGTGAATAGTATTGATTCTATTCATTCTTATCACATAAGAGAATATAAACAAGTAGGGAAAATCAAAACAATAATGCAAGTATGCTATAACTTGTATGATGTGCTCATGTAAGGTTCTGCAAGAACTTCCAATCATCATATAAGTTGGAATAGAAAAGCACTAGACTCGTTTGTCCCACCCAACTGTAGGCCAGTATGCCGACCACCAGGATCCCCTTATGCTTGTTACTCTGTCTGAGACAATTGGACTATGGGGTCCACTTACCCAGGTAGGGACAACTCCCACTAGTGTTTCCATATGCTAAACTAGATACTTGAATTCCATTGCAAATTTCAGTCATGGTTAGCATGGATAACATTCTCCAAATATATATATTGCAGGTTAGAGGTCTGAGGACAGGGGTTGGAGCCGAGGCAGGACCTTAGTCCAAACCCCGAACTTTGTTGAGGTTGAGACCTTATAGTTGATGAACTCTATTCAATGGGTGGATACATATGTTCTATCCCTTCTAACAATTCCAAACACTGTACATAACTTATTTAAGCCCCTCCCAGTAAGTGAGATATTCATTTATTATTTAGTCTCTTGGCAAGCTTGTAATCTAGAGAAGCTAGATTACATATGTTCTATCCCTTCTAACAATTCCAAACACTGTACATAACTTATTTAAGCCCCTCCAACCCAAGAGGGGTCCCCAGTAATTGAGATATTCATTTATTATTTAGTCTCTTGGCAAGCTTGTAATCTAGAGAAGCTAGAGGGGTCCATTCCACAAGTCCAGTATTTAGTCTCTTAGCAAGCTTGCAATTTAGAGAAGTAAGAGGGGTGTTGAACACATGAGACCGCAAATGTGGCAAGAGAGTGATGAATTTCCAAGTACCCTTATTGAGCCATTACGTTCAAGATTACCTAAGACGGATTTTTAGCTTCCCAAAAAAATGAGATAAATGGAACATCAATAAATTTAAAAGGCGATAAGAGAACAATTTGTCCACCAATGAGAGGCCATTCCAGTTCCCATTCTTATATACAAAAGCCTTTCCAACCACCGCTTTTATTATATGTGCCATTACTTCCTCTTGTGTTAAATACATTTGGCTAACATGGTGGACACCCTAGCTAACATGGTGCTCGACACCCTGGCTAACATGGTGGTGGCACATCCTAGCCACAACATGGGTTTGAATATGAATTATACCTAGCCCCCCCCCCCCCTCTTCAAGCTCTTTAGGAAGGTAAACTTTATCCCAAGCTATCTAGCTACATGCCTTTTGATTCACCATATCTCCCATAAGATGGTGAACTTGAGCATTCAGATCTTTAGGAACGTAAAATTTATCCCAAGCTATCTAGATAGCTACGTGCCTTTTGATTCACCATATCTCCCATAAGATGGTGAACTTGAGATAGTGTTATGCTATAATGTTACTTTATAGTGTTACTCTCCTGTGTCGTTCAACAAATTTTCCTAGAATTCCAACGAGACCAAGTATTTTGGCTCCCAATGGAGACATGGCGTGCTTTCGTAGAGCAAAGATCATATAGATCTCAATGCTAGGCATTGCCAAAAAGTATGCCAATGGTCCTCCCTTGGCTAACCTTCATTGGTTGACCTTTTGCACCTACACAACACCTCCCTAAGCATGTATTGATTTTTCTACATTTTGATGCCCTTTCATAATTTTCCACATGAAACTTTTAACCTTTGAAGGTAGGGACAACTCCCACTATTGTTTCCATATGCTAAACCAGATACTTGAATCCCATTGCAAATTCCATTCATGGCTAGCATGGATAACATTCTTCATATACATACACACACACACACAAACATAGACACACACACACACACACACACACACACACACACACACACACACACACACATACATACATATTGCAAGTTAGAGGTCTAAGGACAGAGGTTGAGCCAACTACTAATCCTTAGTCTAGACCCCAAAGTTTATTGAGGTTGAGACTTGTAGTTGATGAACCCTGTTCAGTGGTGGATACATATGTTCTATCCTTTCTAGCAATCCCAAACATTGGACATAACTCATCTTAGTATTTCCATCCCAAAGATGGCTCCATCCCATAAGTCCAGTAAGTGAGATATGTCCAATGTTTGGGATTGAGGTTGAGACTTGTAGTTGATGAACCCTGTTCAGTGGTGGATACATATGTTCTATCCTTTCTAGCAATCCCAAACATTGGACATAACTCATCTTAGTATTTCCATCCCAAAGATGGCTCCATCCCATAAGTCCAGTAAGTGAGATATGCACTTATTATTTAGTCTCTTAGCAACCTTGCGATCTAGAGAAGTAAGTGAGATATGCATTTATTATTTAGTCTCTTAGCAACCTTGCGATCTAGAGAAGCAAGAGGGGGATTGAACACATGAGACCACAGATGTGGCAAGATAGCGATGAGTTTCCAATGACCCTTACTGAGCCATTCCATTCAAGACTTCAAAGGGGGATAAAAGAACATTTTATCCACCCATGAGAGGCCATTCCACTTCCCATTCTTATAGAAGGCCTTTATCACCACCTCTTTTACCATACATGCCCGTACTTCCTCTTGTGTTGGATCCATTTGGCTAACATGGTGGTGGACTCCTGGCCACAACATGGGTTTGAATATGAATTATCTCGAGCCCTTACAAGCAACCCCCCAAGATCTTAGGATGGTAAACTTCATCGCGCAAGCTATCTAGCTACATGCCTTTTGATTAACTTTATTCTTCCATATAATAGCCTAAACTAATGGTGCCTTTTAAAATTCAATAGAGGACAAAAGAAATGTATGTAAGCCACAAGTACAAAGTTGATAACATAACATTTCATCTAGCATGGAATGAGAGTAGGACATGGTTCCATCTACTTATTTGATGCTAACTTTTACTCTTTCAGTGTAGAATTTTAGTATAGAAAGTGGAGTCGATAAGAATATCATAGAGCTATATACTGAGTATTAGAGTACTCACACTTTGAAAACTTGAATTGTTGCTTGATTGTGGCCAATTTCTTGTAAAGTTCACAATTGCTTTGTAAAAATGCACGCAACTCATTTTAAATGTTGAGAAACAAAGCACATAGCTATTAGACAACAACATGTGACTAGTGTGAGCTCTCAACTCTTATCTTTCAGTAAAATGTGATATTTTTTTCACTTAAGGAATTATTGTGCACTAATGTTGAGGTCAAGGTTTTCTTTGTGCTATGCAATATAATATGAGGATGTGAATGTGATATTTTTTAACTTAAAGAATTATTGTTCACTAATTTTGAGGTCAAGGTTTTCTTTGTGCTATGGAATATAATATGAGGATGTGTAAGGACAAGTTCACGCTTGGGCATTTCCATTATGCTTTCGAGGAGCAACAAAACCATATTGCGAAATAAGAAATACAATTTCTTTTTCTTTTTTTTTTTTGCTTGTTGCTTTTAACACTCATTGTGGTAGGTAGGAAGGGCCTTCATAAGCTTTTTGGGAGATCCATATGGGAGCGATTAACAATCACAAGCACGGTCTATATGCAGACATGCTCCTTCTCATGGGCACACATAGCATACCTTAGTTGGGTTTCATCTTACTGAGAATAGCGTGACTTAGATGGGCCACTCACGTAGCAGTGGTGGGAAGGCAACAATGAGGGTATTCAATTGAAGAGATAAGGAGGATGATACAAGGTGGTGGTGGTGAAGGTAGCCAAGGTGGGCATTCAATGACAGAGATGAGAAAGACGATGCAAGGTGGTGGCAGTGAAGGCAACCAAGGTGGGCAATGTTAAAAGCATAGAGCAAGTATTAAATGAGATGAGAACATTAGAGCTTGAAACTAGTATTAGGAAAAAACCCGTCCTTTAGCTCTGATGAGAACATCAGAGCTTGAAACCAGTATTAGGGCAAAACCCATCCTTTAGTGTAATTTTCACGGCTCAAAAAAATTGATTTGTAATTTGCCTAGTCTCTTGAATTGAAAGATTTTTTTTAAATGTGGAGATGGCTAGAATTGAACACCATAGCAAACACACACTACCTACTACTCGTGCCTCCATCTGAGGAAATTCGATCCCACGATCTCAAAGAGACAAAAACTTGTTAAGTTTGAAGGTCATCCTTTTTTTCATTCGTTAGAAAAAGAGTTTATTTCTGATATTGCTTACAACAAACAGCTAAAATAAATAGAACGAGAGAGAGAACGAGCACGGATGTAGAGGATGAGAGAGCGAGAGCGGATGTGTACATAAGTGCCAATAAGGTTGCTTTTTGACGTAGCCAGTTTTTAGGCATTTTTGACCGTAAATGTGAAAAAAAGAGGGTTATTTCTAGTGAACCTATCATTTTGAAGGGTGACCTATCCATCCTTGGGTGCCCTGGAGAGGGTTATTTCTACTGAACCTATCATTTTGAAGGGTGACCTATCCATCCTTGGGTGCCCTGGAGAGCTTCCTCACAATTAGAGTCGATTAGACCCGTGTAAAAACTATATAGTATATATAAGGTGAGGTCAATAATAATGGTACAATTACGATATAGCGCACGTGATACTAAGTACAAGTATAAATTATTGTCGTTACTATATAAAACAGTGGAAGAACACCATCTCCTTCTTTTCAGAGCAGCTCTCCCTCACAGGGCTCTCCTTCTCAAGCAGGAGTACTTGCTTCTCCTCCTTTCCAGAGGAGCTCTCTCTTTCACCAGGTTCAGTCCTGAGTACTTGCAGCAGCAACAGACAATCGCATCAAGGTTCTCTGTCTCTCCAGATTCTGCCGCCTCAAAGTTTGATAGCTATGGAGGACGATTGGGGTAAGCATCTGGCTTCAGCATCGCACCATTATCATCTACCATGCATAGATCAAAGAAATCCCAATAGCAAAACTCCTTTCGTCTTCTGCAAATATCTGCTTTTCTAGTTTCGGAAAACAATTAGGGTTTCTGTTTGCACTTCATTTTTCATCCGGAAAGAGTAGCACTTGATCTCACATTGTGAATACATAACAAGATGACATACATTATTTGCAGAGTCTGAGGATTTCGTGCCACCACCTCCGAGTATTGCCAGAGAACAGCCTAAGAGTCAATGGGATGATGAAGATGTTCCCGAAGAAGAGGACGTCAAGGAATCCTGGGAAGATGAAGAAACACCAAAGCCAGTACGTTTCTCTTTTTGAACCCTTTCACCAATCTAGCATTATAATTGAGTTAATGTTAACCCGATTTGAGTAACCTACACACGTAGGGTTGAGAAAAACGTATACTTCTCTCCACAACACAAATCCTCTTAAACATCAAGATACAGATGCTGCCATAAGGGGGGTGAAAACTTAAATCTGTTACAACACTTAACGGTGACAGCCATGACTAAGTGTGGTGTATATGTACCCGGGCCAACCTTGAAGTATAGGGTTAGAAGTTCTGGCTGAATCTGAGGCTCCATGGGCCTGCAAATGGGGATGGAGATTCAAGCTTGGATTGCTGAAATGCTCAGTGGCTTCTTTGTGTGCTGGAACTGTGGGATGCTGCTCCCTTTGCTGCTGGTCCACAGCAGGGCCATTTTAGGAGAACGAGGTCCCAAGTATGGGACCTTATTGCAACATTTTTTTGGGGGGGGGGGGGGGGGGGGGGGGGGCACTACTGAGCAGCAACTGCTTGATGTTTCATTTTTCTCTTTTGGGTCTGCACAGGTTTTCTCTCCATATGGCTCCTGCCCTTTTGCTATCATGGCATGGCATTTTTGTAATGTCTCCGGTGTTGAAACCTTAGCTGATTCCTACGACACACTGACACTTCCCAGTCAGAGACCCAAAAGGCTTGTGATCCAACGCTATTAGGGTTAGCAGAACCCACACCTGGGTCTGTAGAGTGTACATGCTTGTATGGCAACATGACCAGCTTAACGTGTAGAACACATCAGTAGCAAAAACCCTAGGAGAGCTGGCAAGCAGACCACCTAGCCATAGCTGCATCGGGGAGCACCCCCAAGCATGTGGCTAGACCAACACCATGCTGAGCTATTCAACCAAGACTTGATCCTTACTCCGGCTCCCAGAGCATCCACATTGGTGGGAATACAAAATAGTGAATAATAACTCAGTTATGCATAGTCATTGGACCTAGAAAGCACATTTGCCCTTTGTTATGCACCTGAAGTTCATAACATGGATGGCTTCTATAGTAACTTAGTAAGGCTATATTTATACCCAAGGATGGCCTTGGATAGGGAATCGGGATATTCATGGTTATAAGTGACTTAAGGGTCACTTTGAGTGTGGATCAATATGAAAAGACCTAATAATAATTAGGTGTGCATCATAGTAGTTAGGAAACGCGTTTCCTACATGGAAGGAAACTTGGAAATGTTTCCTTGTAGGAAACACGTTCTTTTCAAGCAAATTTTTTGACATTTTTTTATTTACCCCAAATCTAACGTCAAAATGTGTGCAACTCTTTTTTTATTATGTAGTGTCATGTATGTTTTTTTTTTTGTGGCATGGAATGATGGATGATTGGATCATGGATCATGGACAGTGGACCATGGTCTATGAATCATGATCATTTGACATTGATGGATGATTATATGGTTTTTGTTATTTGTGATTCAAAGATTGTAGGCTTCAAATTGATGTTTCCATGTGTTCTATGCATTTAGTGTTATTTTTACATATTTTATACAATATGTATGTGAAATTGTCATATTTTATACGGTCCCTAGGCTCGAGGAGTGGCACAAGTCCGGGTTTGGGGAAAGTAATTGTCACGTGCACCCTGCACTGGGGTACATAGTGACACACTTGCATGATCATCAGTGCAACATTTTGTACAGAAGTAGTACCTTTTTATAGGAATATTTGTCATACGCCGTGACCCCATTGTGAGTCCTCAGTCCAGGGATAGTTAGGCATGAGCTATGTAGGTCAGTCTCCAGGCCTTAGAGGTTAGTCGAGAGTCACTCCTCTTAACCCACTTGGAGAATTCATCAGATAGTGCATGTAGAGTCAGCCTTAGTCTAGGTCTTGCACTAGAAGCATGTAAATAGCATGTTAGGTTAGAGATGACCAGCCCGTGGCTGGTGTTCTATTGGATAGCCAGGTTATGGGCTGTTTTACAGGCCTGAACCTCTTCTAGAGGCAGCCGACAGCATGGGGTAGCCTCATGATCCCTGTCAGCCAGCATCAGTTTATCTCCAGGCAGTAGGATAGGTCGTAGAGCAGTTGGCCAACAGCATGAGTGGGCAGCAGGAACTATTGGCAGCATTAAATGCTTGCTGCACAGCATTTCATGCTATTTTTGGCATTTTCATGTCCACAAGAACTGGCCAACAGCTCTCCATCTGACTGACCAGCAGCCTAGAGACATATAAAAGTAGTCGCATCATTCCTCATTCATTCATACAATAATTCAGCAAAGTACAAGCAGCAGTTCAGCATCCTACTTCTTCCAGGCAAATCATTGAAGTCCTCTGGCTTTCTTGAAGAAGAGGGCCACCTTCCGAACCACCAAAATATACCTTGGAGATGACCTCACCCCCCTATAGGTGGAACATAGGAAAGCCGGGATGATTCAGGTTATGGAAGCCCGTGCTGTTCATCGTGATGACTGAGGCATCATCACGGATAAACGCTCCACGTGACGGTGCGGGGTCTATGAGACCACATATGCATTGAGGATGGAGTATGGAATTGCAATGGAACTCTATGGTCAGACACAGGAGGCTTCACAGATACTTACACAGATAGGGATATTATCTTCTACACAGAAACACATCAAAGCCCTGAGAGAGGGCTACCCAAAGTGGAGGGTTACACATGGGAGTCAGCTTTAAGAGGACAAACACGCACCACTGGGGGGGTGTGGGGCTCGGGAGGAGTTGCATGCTTGTTTTGCCTTCATTTGAGAGGCATGCTCACAATGGTTAGACACGATGAGGAGGCTTGCTTTATGTGGATGCGATTAGCCAGACATTGCAGAGTTTTCCCAACAAGGAGAGGTCCTCCTATTAGGAGACTTTAATTCATGGACAAAAGGGGAACAAGTGCAGACATATGACTTCCAAGGAGATGCCATTATGTTGTCAAATATTGACGTGGCTAAGATGGGCCTCCAGAGGGCCAACCAGGATATGGGGAATGCA
This sequence comes from Cibotium barometz, assembly GCF_041138505.1. Taxonomy (NCBI): domain Eukaryota; kingdom Viridiplantae; phylum Streptophyta; class Polypodiopsida; order Cyatheales; family Cibotiaceae; genus Cibotium; species Cibotium barometz. The sequence goes on from NC_141109.1 coordinate 22,807,969, forward strand.
ATATCATATGGTAGATACTTCTGGGTGGTGGGGGCTATGCATGAGCTGATTATATATAATGGGCTGTCTAGATGGCCGCAATCGGATAGCCTTACATCTTTCCTACATGGGGGAGGCACTAGTACGGTGGATTACCTCATGGGGTCTCCCGCTCTTATACCACACATCTTGGATTTCACCATCCCTCCTCCCCCCATACTAGTTGACCATGCATTACTTTCTTTCATGATCTCATGCCCCACCTTACCGCCCACACCCACACCCACACCCACATCCACACCCCCAGCCACCACCTTCACCCGGATTCATTTCCATCATGATCTTGACCACATCTATGAGGACCACCTCTCCCGCCACATTTCAGCTCCCGACTTATCCCTCCCTATCTCCACCATTACATCCCAGCTCTCCTCCATCATCCATGACTCCGCCCACGCAAGCTTCCCCTACATCACATGCTCTACAGCAAGTATGCCAGTGGGATCCCAACCCCAGAATGGATGGTATGATGAAGAGTGCAAAACAAGGCTTCGCCTCTTATGCGAGAGGGAACATGGGCTGATTTCAGCACATAAGATGCAATGCATCCTCCGTACACTCACTCGCCAAAAGAAATGGGCATTTCTCGCCAGACGAGAACAAGAGTTATACCAGCTGTTTTTGAGCGAGGACAACTCAGAAGCTTGGCTCATTCTTGAAGAAAAAAGAGCACCTACACTTATCATAGATCCTAACCTTTGGGAAGCATATGCACGACAACCGTATGATGTGCCAGACCAACCTATACCACAAATGTCACACATCCCTCGACCTACAACATCTTATCTCGGGAAATATATGTAGCACTATTGAGGCTAAGCAGGGCTGTCCACTCTCACCTACACTCTTTGGCCTATACATTGATGAGATTGCAGTATTTGTGGATAGTTTCGAAGGTAGAGGTTCACCATTGGCTCAGACAATAGTGCCCATATTGCTATATGCTGACGACATTGTCTTGATCTCAGATTCAGCTGAGGGTTTCCCGAAACACTTAAATGCATTGGACAAATTTTGCCGGGAAAGAGACCTTATGGTCAATTTGGGCAAAACCAAGGTTATGGTCTTCAACACATCTTATGCAGTCGCCTCACAATTTTCTTTCATATAGAGAGATGCCCCAGTGGAGATTGTGCACAAGTATGTGTATTTAGGAGTCACCCCCTTGCAAGGCTGCTCGTATTGCTGCTACGCAGTTTTCTCTCTCATCTGGCTGCTGCCTTTGAGCAGGTTGACAGCAGTGTTACACATGTTTTTGCTGGTCGCCTAGCCGGCAACAGCAGCTGGTTGTTACTCTATTCTGCCTAGATGCTGCAGAAGCTGGCCATACAACGGTTTCCTCTCTATCTCTTGGTCATTTGGTTGCAGCAGAACTTGATTTTCTATCTCTACTGGCTGCAATTGAGGCAGGCCATATAGTTGTGAACTTTCTCTATCATCTGACTACCTGTGAGCAGGCCGAACACTGGCTGTTCTCACTTCTCACGAAGGGTGTTTCCCTTGGTGGTCAGTACATGCAAAATACAGAGACTTTCTTCTCTTTTGTCCTCAGTACAAGCAGAAAACAATGGGCTTTTTTGGGACCATTTCGGGGCTGATTCGGAGACAGTTTTGGGACTGTTTTTCTTGGCTCTAGAAGAGAGCTTGGCCAAAGTCTTGTTTTTGCTTTGTGAAAAGTTGCTCAATATTCTCTGGAATGTTTGGTGCATGATTGCACCCTCGACTTGAGTTCTTGTAAAGCTTCTACTGAATAAAGAAGTTCCTACGGGGGGCTGGTTGTTTTGGCTCAGTGTGTTGTCATTGTATTGTTGTGGCTTCTTGTTGTGTTCAGACTCTGTTTGCATATTTGAAGTGTTCTGGTTTGGTCCCCGGTCGGTTACATTGGCCCTTTCTGAGCCCTTGTCCAGGACAAGTCAGCCAGGGATCCATTGTGCAGGTGTCATGTGCATGATCAATGCCATGGACAATCTTCAGATGTTGATCCAGAAGAGGCAGCTAGAAAAAGACTTTGAAGAACCAGAAGTGGAGCAAGGAGTGCTATTTGGTAGTGTGAGACTAGGAACAAGGCCAGGAAAGTACACGGATATGAAGCCCAAGGCAAGGAACACAGAAGCGGGAAGAGCTCCCAGGAGGTTTGTTGGTGGTGTTCCACAAAGCCAGAGGGGATGGCAGTCCTGTGAGCCAGATAGGTTCTCGGGCAACAGTCCCAAGGGAGGTTTATCCTCCAAGGGTGATGTGAGTGCCAGACTCATTTCTCAGGAATAAAGACCAAGACGGTGTTCAGAGTCAGGGCAGGAATGGATTGTGGACTAGATGGAAACAGATGCATAGATCTTAGTCTGTGACATAGTGGTTTGGAGAACAGGCCGGATTTTCAGAGAAAAGGGTTGCCAGGGATGGATGGATGACAGAGGGACTTGGGGAAAAGATTGGGATGATGACAGTCATCCAAGAACAGGTTGGAATCCCGTCATCAAGTTTAGCAGAGGGGGATGTCATGTGCATGATCAATGCCATGGACAATCTTCAGATGTTGATCCAGAAGAGGCAGCTAGAAAAAGACTTTGAAGAACCAAAAGTGGAGCAAGGAGTGCTATTTGGTAGTGTGAGACTAGGAACAAGGCATGGAAGAGATGGAAGGACAGTCGGTTGAGAACAGAAGCTGTCGGCTGTACCAGATTAGTGTCGGGCTGCAGGCGCATCAGGACAAACCAGTCGGACATCGTTTAAATTATTTTATGCATTGTAGGCTGGCCGACCAGCAGTCAGCCAGTTTGCCAAGTCTTCAAGAAGGCCTATAAAAGGGCAGAGGCGCTCCTCATTGTAATCATTCACTCCCACTTTGGGTGTGGGTCTAGACTAGGAGATTTTGGTGTGTTCCACCTTTTATGTAAGGCAGTCTATGGCTGTAGATTAGGGTACCTTTTTGTACCATATGAATATACTGCATTTCCAGCACATCTCTCTCTACTCTCTCTCTATATCTGCGTTTTGCATCAGATGGTTTCCAAGAGTGTTTAGGGCTGAAAGAAGACTCCCAGAGCTTCGGCACGTTACAGCAGGGTCATGGTTAGGTGTGCATGTCATGTGCATGAGGTCAATGCATGTCCTACACATCTGTCACCCTGTGGAACGATGTAGAGGTGTACTGGGCATTTAGTAGGCTTCGAGCCGGATGAATGAGCACCAGATTAGGTTAGGAAATGGACTCTCTAGGAGTCTATCTCAGGAACAACCTTGAAAGGGCTGTCCAAGGGCCACCTAGGCCTTATACCAGCCCTTAAAACACTTGGGCCAGCTTTGTGTCAAGCGCCCAGAAGCATTGTCAGACAGCCAAAGACCTATCGGCCAGTAGTAGAAGCTCACATGTATGAAAGGCGCCTCATTTAATGCAGATGTCATGTCATGGTTAATCTTGAGCATGAGCAGTCTTAATCCTTGATTAATCATCAGATAGGACAGAAGATAGTCAACATGTAGGACATCATCATCATCATTTAGAGCTGGCCGACCAGCACCTCAGGCATACATAAAAGCATGAAGTAAATTATCAAGTCATTCATTCAGTTCAGTCATCATTTAAGAAGTCTAGAAGTTAGCAGAAGTATGTAAAAGGCCAGAGGTCTGTCAGAATACGCAGCGGAGATGATGACCAGATCTGGGAACACTAGAGCAAATCGCATGCAGAAAAAATACAGCACAAGAGAGAGAGAGATGTAGGCATGTAACTCTGCTCTATATACACAAGAAAATCCCGGGTATGATACACAAGTGGTATGGGGGCTGGGGGCCTATTTATATGCCCTCATATGAGCAGTCGGCCTGCTGAAAAAGGCACTCCACGACTGCATCAAGTTGGCCAGCACTGAGGGTCCACGACTGGTCAAGTACAGTCGGCCAGCTCCAGTACACACATCCTGATGTAGTTGGCCAGCAAATGGATCCTCCTGCCAACTCAGGGCTGCCTCCCAAGCCATAGAAAAAATGGGAAAAATAGGAGAAAAATGCGGAGAGTGGGGAAAAATGATAAAACACCTCATAAGGGCGGGCACACCCACAACAAAGGCCCTGGTGTATAAAACTAGACAGGAGATGACTTCTAACAACCCCTCTCAGCTCCTGGCTGTGAAACCAACCACAGGGAGCTGGGGTGCCGCCTGAGCAAATCCTGAGAGAGCAACTTCGTGAAGAGGTCCACCGTACTGTCCTCCGTCGAACAGAACTCTAGCAAGATGTCATCAGCAACGATCTGTTCACGAACAAAGTGTCTCTGGATGACCATGGGTTCCTCCAGTGGAAGCCCAAACCTGCAATGCAACCTCTGCATCCTCACCACCTCACAAGCAGCATCACAAGCAGCCCGGTACTCTGCCGTGGAGTCGAACTCCATCCAACAATCCCCCTCCTGTGTACAAGAGTCCATGATCCTTCGCATGCCGTAGAAACAACAGGAAACGCAATCCTGCCTCCCAAAGAGTCATCCGCAACCAAGGAAGCTCCCGTCCAATCTGGTGTCCATCAACCAGATCAATGAACCATCCTGCTTCTGAGTCAAAGAGGCATCACACTGCTCACAAGGATCAACACCTGTTACGGTGCATAAACAAGTCCTGGAAACCTGTTGAAGACCACGCAAGGCCTTCTGAAACCTGTCAACCACCCCCTCTGAATCCAGAACCACAAAGCCTGGAGAAACCACCTCCTTCTGCAAGTAATCAGCTGCCACCTTCCTGGCTTTCCGAAAGGTCCCCGTGGAAAGAACATCCTCATCTACTGGAGGTTCTTTGTCCCGAACACGACGAGACATCAGAGCATAAGTGACCTGTTCAGTTTCCTCTGACTCACGAACACAAGAACCACCAACATCAGTACTGGAAAGTTCCTGCCAACTGCTGCCATCTATCCACTGGCAAGCTATCCACCATCTAGTCCCGGAAAGCCTGTACCTGCAGCGTATCCACACTTAAGTGGCCATTACCAGACCGCCACTCATCACAAACTTGAGGACCTGGGAGAGAGAGTGCTGAAAGCTTGTAAACTCCATTCTCCACTCCACCTTCCCAAACCACTTGGCCTGTTGCTTTGTCCCGAAGAGCAACAAAATGCTCATCAAACTCCACCCGTACGCCAGTTTTGCAAACCTGATGCACTGACAACAGATGAAAACCAAGTGCCGGAACATACAATACCTGGGAGGAATGCTTCCCCCCTCTGCCATTGGGAACTATCTCCATTCTGCCCTCACTGTGAACTGGGATAGTGGACGTATCCCCAGTAAGAATATGACCAGAAAGCCTGCAGAGATCCTGTAAACCGGAACGGGAAGGAGTCATGTGCCTGGAAGCACCACTATCGAGAATCCACTCCCGAGTATCGGTTGCGGAGAGTCCTCCTCCTCCCTGCCTGAAGAAAATGAAACATCGGTGTCCACCACCTCCAGGTGCACAAAAGCCGGAGTCTTCATGATTGCTGCCGAGGAATCTTCACCCTTCTCGGTCTTCCGCTTGGGACACTGCCTCCAATAGTGGCCTTTCTCGCCACAATCATTACAGGTCCTCTCTGCCTTTAGTTTCTTGCGGTCAGTAAAACGGACATCTTCTCAGAAGACTTCTCCGACGAAGCCTTCCCTTTGCCCGTGTTACGGCCTTTCGACCGTTGGCCAGTTAAGGCCTCCGAGCCTCCACCCTGAGGAGGGTTCGTGAATCGTTCCTCCTGGTCCAGGACCATGGGCACAAGCTCCTCCCAAGTGATGGTGCTGAGCTTGCCACTGGTAATCAAAGACGAGTAAAATGCTGAGTATGAAGAGGGCAAATGTGACAGCAACGTTATGGCCATGTCCTCTGACGATATCTCCTTCCCAGCTTGAAGAACTTCCTGCTGAAGAGCCTGCAGCATGTTAATATGCTCCCGCATCGTCGACGGCCGTAGTTGCTCCCGTCCACCTGACGGTCCACCGGGAACGTGGGGAGTGTCGGGATCTTCACATGCCTCTCGGCCATCTCAAACAGATTTGCCATTGCGGGGATGTACTCTGAAAAGGGTGGGTAGGTGGGAACAAAGAAGAACTAACACCTGCAAGTGGCTGTCCAGCAAATCAGCCCTCCTTCCTCTTGCACCTTCTCTTCCCAGTCAGCCCAAAACAGTCCACCAATCAGCAACACACCAAGAACTATCTAGAGCCTAGGCTCTGATACCATGTCAGAATACGCAGCGGAGATGATGACCAGATCTGGGAACACTAGAGCAAATCGCATGCAGAAAAAATACAGCACAAGAGAGAGAGAGATGTAGGCGTGTAATTCTGCTCTATATACACAAGAAAATCCCGGGTATGATACACAAGTGGTATGGGGGCTGGGGACCTATTTATATGCCCCCATATGAGCAGTCGGCCTGCTGAAAAAGGCACTCCACGACTGCATCAAGTCGGCCAGCAGCATGCAGCCAGTCGGCCAGCACTGAGGGTCCACGACTGGTCAAGTACAGTCGGCCAGCTCCAGTACACACATCCTGATGTAGTCGGCCAGCAAATGGATCCTCCTGCCAACTCAGGGCTGCCTCCCAAGCCACAAAAAAAATGGGAAAAATAGGGGAAAAATGCGGAGAGTGGGGAAAAATGATGAAACACCTCATAAGGGCGGGCACACCCACAACAAAGGCCCTGGTGTATAAAACTAGACAGGAGATGACTTCTAACAAGGTCACCCCGAGAAGGCCAGAGGTCACCCCCCTAGGGGCTGACCAAGGGCCTGCATCATGTACAAAGTACATCCATTCAATCGGCTTTTTTGTACCATATGAAATACAGAAAACCTTGACACCAATCTCTCTCTTCTTCTCTCTCCTCTGTCTTAATCATGTTTATTTAGCATCTTGTTCTTAATTAGGCATAGAAGAACTAAGGGCCTCTTGCTACATGGAGCACTGAAGGCATGGAAAAATCGCACTATGCCACACATATCAACTCAACAGGGTCTTCTTTATATCTTTATGTGGTGAGAATCTTTAGCATCCGAATTCACAGACTAGAGAATCTTTATGTGGTGAGAATCTTTAGCATCCGAATTCACAGACTAGAGAGAGAAGAGAATGTAGACGACACCTTATTGGGTCCCAAATACCCACTGAAGGCCGCCCCCTCCCTCCCTCCCTCCCTCCCTCCCCCCCCAAGTAGGAGTATTTGCTTATATTATTCTTTGGAGAATGTTGTACAATGCTTGAGAAATAAGTGATATGAATTCCAAGGCCTGGAGACCATAGTTACCAGGGGACGGGGACGGGGACGGGGACGGGGACGGCTAAAGGTAGGGAACGGGGACGGGGGGTGGGGACGGCACTCAAAATTGTTAATTTTAGAGGAGTAAAGAATCAAGATTAATCAATCAATAACAACAAGCTTTCTAACTCCAAAAGTTATGAATCATGATACACATTACATTTAAAATTAAATTACGCTACGAGGTGCAAGAGTCAAGAGTCAAGACTTGCAAAGTCGGAAAAGAAAGACTTTAAAGTTGATAACATTAAATAGATATACTCAAAAGATGTTGGGGCCTAGGCGATACAAAATATAAGTCACTCGCGGGCCTAGGCGATACAAAATATAAGTCACTCGCTCTCATACTCTGCGCTCCCAATAAGAGAGGTGCTAGCCTCATGATCATGAGTGCGTGAAGTGTGGATGGGGTTTGTCATCCGATGAAGGCTCATGATGAGAACCATCTGTCCCACCCTCCTGTGCAATAGTTGTAGCTGCCTCCTCCTGTTCCATCTCCCACTGTGTAAAAGTATCGGCATTGCATCTTGCACTCTTGCCAAGCATGCGCAAGTTTGCGCTAATGAAGACAAGATCATTAGCTCTTTCCACCCCAAGCCGATTTCTTTTCTTTGATGAAATGTGGCTGTAGGAGGACCATAATTGCTCTAGGCAAGAAGAGCTAACGGACTGGCTCAAGATCCGGATCGCCAACTGTTGTAGCTCTGGTCCATCTGATCCGAAGTCCTCCCACCATAATGCTGCACCAACCTTGAATCTGTCCTGCTGCGCATCTGCACATCCATATGAGCCTTGAAATGCCCTGTAATTAGAGAGCTGGTCTCTAATTTTGCGCCTGATTTCTGCATCCGGCGTGAGGCGATCCAAGATGAGTCTCCAACCGTTGCTCACCTCTTTATCACCCTCCTGCCCTTTTCCCTGAAATTCTGGGTCCACCATAAAAGCAGCTGCATGTAAAGGAGAGGAATATGAGCTCCATCTCGCCACACAAAGCGAGTGGATCTCCTCATATCTATCTACGTCTGGCTCAAGCTTCTCAAGACTCTCTATCATCTGGTCCATGGCTTCATATACTTTGCCGATGCATGGCTGCATAGCATCAACAATCCTGAGCAAGTGGACAATGGGATGCACCATGGCGTCAGTGCGCTTGAGGTCCTCCCAAAAATCAGCATCGTCGACCTTTTTCTTGCATGAAATCCCTACCTGTGTACGTGCAAAAGATGAGGAGCAAAACTCATCACTGATGAATAGTTGCCGCACGGCACCCTGACAATCCTTCAAGCGATGCAACATAAGAAAGTTGTATGCAAAGCGAGTGTCCGAGTACTTGAGAAGGACCTTTGTGGACCTCTTCCCAAACTCGGATCGAAGGTATGTGTGATTGTTGATGAAGGTCACAATTGCACATGCATCATCAATCACCGATTCAATCCATGACAATTTCCCAATATCTTTCAAAAGATTATTGAGACAATGTGCCATGCAAAAAGAGACGGTGATTTGAGGATACATACTCTCAAGAATAGCTCCCGCTGCCCTATTTGTCGCCTCACCATCCGTGACGAAACCGATCACACATTCGGGGCCGATAATCTCGACAGCACTACTCCACTCAGCAGCAAGTACATCCGCACTCTTTCCCGTCCCTGAAGCATCATGTGAGGAGACAAAGTACATCTCCCCCCGTGAGTATGCCACAAGGCCATGGATAGACCTTTTCCGTGTGTCACTCCATCCGTCTGCAATCAAAGAGACTCCATTGCGAGCCCATTGTCTCTTTGTGTTTGCCGCCGCTTGCTCAACAAGGCGTTTCTCCTTGTCAAGCATAGTGGTCCGCAAGGTTTCGGAGGATGGAGGTGTGTAGTGAGGACCGTACTCGCCAATCTTCTTCACCATCGTTTTGAAGTAGTCGGACCTATTTATCATTTCAAAAAAAAAGAGGGCAAGTAATTAGAATGGCAAAATGGTGATCCGTGAATCAAGACTCGTGAGACATGATGATGAAATCATGTGAGTGAAATACGTACCGTGCCACACGAAAAGCAATGTGGTCATGAAAAAAGAAGCGGGCCACCGCGGCATCAACCTCCTTCTTTTTGGGATCCCAACTCCCCTCAAGAGTACTTTGCCGACGAGAGAGAGAGGGTGGACTAGGTTGCGGCATTGAGAAGGCGGCTTGTGTGAAGCCACGAGTAGTGCCACGAGGAGGACGTGGTAGAGGGGTAGATGAAGATGCACCACCACCCGATGTAGAACCTGATGTTTGGGTTGGAGTGACATAAGTGTTGGGATCCACTCCACGCACCCTTTGGCTTGCATTCAAAGCTTGATGGGCGGCAAGCTTTGCAAGAAGCTCCTTTCTTATCTCCGGTGTGACCCGCTCACAAAATTTCACCTCATGACCGGGCTCATGCAACAAATGGGCCCTCACCCTATTGGCCCCACCCACACGCTTATATGGGCAAAGCTTGCATGTCCATGGACGTGCACCCCCCGCATGAGTAGGAGGCTCGAAGTTGACCTCATCCCACCATGACCACCCATCCGTTCTACTCCTACCGCCCGCACGAGAAGAGGATGCCATGAATAGTTAGTAACTTAGTAGTAGTCTAGTAGAAGAGGGTGGAGAGAGCTTAGAGGGTAGAGTAGGAGAAGAGGTAGAGGGAAGATTGAAGTAGTCTAGTAGAAGAGGGTGGAGAGAGCTTAGAGGGTAGAGTAGGAGAAGAGGTAGAGGGAAGATTGAAGTAGTCTAGTAGGAGAGGGTGGAGAGGAAGGTGGTGGAGTAGGAGAGGGTGGAGAGGAAGGTGGTGGAGTAGGAGAGGGAGATAGTGGAGAGGAAAGCTTGAGTAGGAGAGGGAGATGGTGGAGAGCCTAGAGGTACATCATCATTCATGGAAGGCTTGAGCAATGAGTAGAAGAGGAGTAGCATAAGCCCATTATATAGCATATGGCAGCTCTCTCTCTCTCTCTCTCTCTCTCTCTCTCTCTCTCAAACGGCCAGCCTCAAACGGCCAGCCGCCAACGGCTAGTAGCCGTTGCCCGAAAAAAAAACGGCTACTTTTCTGTAGCCGTTGCGCCGTTGCAGGCGTCCCCCGTCCCCGGCTGACAACGTCCCGCCGTCCCCTCCGACGGGGACGGCCGTCCCCTTGCCACGTCCCCTCCGTCCCGTCCCCTGCGCCGTCCCGCCTCCGTCCCGCGCCTGCAGTTAATCGGGACAGCGTTCCCACGTCCCACGTGGCCGTCCCGCCGTCCCCCTGTCACTATGCTGGAGACTGACCTGCGTAGCTTGTGCCTGACTGTCTTTGGACTCAGGGCTCACAATGGGGTCACGGTGTACTACAAACATTCCTATAAAAAGGTACTACTACTTTAAAAAATGTTGCATTGATGATCATGCCAGTGCGTCACTGTGTATCCCAGTCACAGTCACATGAAACGGGAAACACCGTTTCCCCATGCTGACTTTCTAGAAATGGGTCAGAACGGGGAAACGAGCAGGACACTGGATCGCTTGCCATGTGACATAAAAAAGGCCAAAAAATTGTAATGTTGCGAGCAGCAATAAAATAGGCCCAAAAAAAAACACGTTCGCTTCTGGCCCGTAAAAAAAATTGCGCAGTCGGCCCAAAAAAAATAAAGAATAATTTGCGCTGTCTGCGCATTGCGCAACCTGCAATACTCATTGCCTCCACAACGGCTAGGTTGGGCCTTGGCTTCCACAACGGCTATGTTCACTTCCATTACCATATAAGCCTATACTAGTGTTTGTTCTGTATAGTGTACCCCCTCTCTCTCTCTCTCTCTCTCTCTCTCTCTCAGGACATGGAGTTCACCTAGTCGTCCACTGGGGACGAAGATGGCCTTCTACAGAGATCACCTCCTATCCCTGACAGAGGATGGGTTCATCATCCGTCCACGCTACATGGACATACACCTATCCTTTGGGGTGAGATGTGCGATCGGCCAGATCCGCACCTCGTCCCACCTGCTGAGAGTGGAGACTGCTAGATATGGGCCTTGGGCGGCCGCACCAAACGACAGGATATGCCAGCTCTGTCACACAGAGCCCGAGACAGAGGACCATTACATATGCCGATGCCCTGTATACTATGAGATTCGGGGGAGGCTCCACTGCCTCTTTGAGCTGGGTTCGGACCACTTTCCAGGATCATGGACTTCCCGCATCAGAGATGCCTGGGACTTTTTCTTCTAGAGCTCTGTAGACACAGGGAGTTGTTAGTGAGATCCAGATCAGCTGTACTTTCTCGAGGACCAACACAGAGAGCTCTCACCGACTTCTTCCATACCAGCACTCCGAGGGCGGATCCACCCATCATACCCAGACCACAGGCTAGTGTAGGAGCTCGGTTGAGAGGTGTGACACTCGACAGAGCCACTGAGTTATGCAGAGCTCGACGCCCCAGACCTCCCATGGCCCTCGCCCACGGCCACGCCACCACAGGAAGATCCGGGCCATCATCTCCCATCATTGCAGGACCTTCTCGCGCTAGCTCAGTTTTACCACCTTGAGCACCATGTCACAGCGGCCCATGAGGGATGTATTAGGGTGATATGAGAGCTCTCTGCACATGTACCTAGATCAGATTTTAAAGTTCTAGATTTTTGTTATCTTTCTTTATTACTATTTTGTACCCAGGATGATGTACCTCATGGATATGATGTAACCTTTTGGTCTCATAGGTCATTTTGGCCTTTTGAAGACGATAATACAACTTTCTTTCTTCTTTCTTCTTTCTCTCCCCCCCCCCTTCTCTCTCTTTCCGTGTGGAGCAAGGCCGAAGTCAGAGCAAGGCAATCGCATTCACTTCTCAGCTTGGTCCTTGACAGTCAATAAAGTAAGTGCTTTTAAATTTTTTTTGTAAATGGACCTTGTAAAAAAAAAAAAACCATTGACGTTTTTTAAATGACCATTGAAGCAAGTCCATATAAAATAGATGGAAAGCATCTTAATTAAATTGCATGTTTTTTAAAAATATAGTAAGCCCTTTTAGAATAAATAGACCTTGTTTTTCAATTAATCCCTCTCTTCTTCTTATTGTGCTGCATTCAATAGTTTTGTACCAATGGCATTCTATGAGTGGCGTTGTGGTTGTCATTCATGCGTGGTTGAGTGACAATACATTGAGACAACTCATTGTCGATGCCCTTTACCTCTGCGAGAGAGCCTGACATTGCAGGAGGCAATCTCTAAGAGGGCTCGATGATGTCACTACTCTCCCATGTGGTTTTGGGATCATAGTTGCCAAGAAACACGTTTCTTCCATGAAAGATCTTGGGGAAACGTTTCATGTTTGAAACTCGTGTTTCTTTGAAGGCTTTTTTAAAAAACTCTTTTTTTAAAACGTTCTTGGGTTTCTTGAAGTATTAAGGTTTCAGTTCTTTTATTTTTAAAAGTGACGGTTTTTTAAAGATAGGGTGCATGTGTGTGTGTTTGTGTTTGTTTTTGTCTTATGAAGATATATTTGAATGTTCATGTCATGATTTCTTATAGAGAATGACTTGTGTTACAACTGATGTGTAGCTGTGATTTATTCAGTTCAAGTTTGAAGATGGTCATAACTTCTCTCGCGGATAATATAGCTTATCTACAACTTATCTGATGTGTTAATTTGACATCTTGTTCAATTTGCATCAATATTTAGATGACTACCATGAGTTTATAACTTGCACTTTCTTATAAGGTGAATTTGGGCATGTTCCTGGATTCATCTAAGTATATATATATAAATATTTAGAGCCAATGTGTAGAGATATATGTTTATCTTTGAGTTTTTTATGAAACCTCTCAGACGGCGTTTCATGGATGGACCGAAATCTTTGAAACCCGTTTCGAAACTCCATGGCTACCATGTTTGGGATGATGAAGATTGCTTGCTATTTCAAGTGGTCTCAAGACACACTTGAAGACAAGCACCCATATGGCAAAACCTGCAGCCTGTAGAAGCACCCTAGTTGATGCTGAGGCACTTGCCACACCTGAGGATCAGGACAATAAACCCATGTAGAAAGTCGCTTGTTGTAACTTGTATTGCCAAAAACTATTGCTTATGTTGAATAAATAAAGTTCTTCAAACTCTGCCCGCTCTATTGTGTACTTTCTTTTTTCGGAAATCTCCTGGCACCTTGGTCCTTATGGACCATTGCAATGACCCATGTTCCTCATTCCTTCTTTGTAGCCTTTGCACCAATGGCCTCCATGGATCAGTCTCGTTCCATCTCAAAGAAGTCTAAATCTACGGAGTGGTCTTAGTGGGATGAGATACTGGTGGAGGGTGCCTACAAAACAGGAGGCGTGAAAAAGTGGACATGCAAATATCGTCTCCTTACGAAGTCAAGTAGTGCAACTTGTATTCAAGCACACCTGCTTCATCAGCATGGGTAGGACATTGTGTTCTGTACTAACATCACTAGCGAAGCACGAGAGGAGCTTTGTTGGAAAGACAAAGCGACACGGCCATCCTCATCAGCTCGGAGAGCAAGGGTGGGAGTAGATCCTTCCACATATGTGGGCACTCCAAGACAAACCTTTGGAACCATTAGGTCTTCATTTGGTGGAAATTGGAATGCCATCATTTTTTGGACCCACTGCAAGTCCATTTGGAGCACCACCACCAGCAGTGGGCATGAGGGGTATTGTTCGCTTTAGAGTAGATAGGACCCAAAGAAGGAGGAGGAGGTGGATGCTAGTGTTGCGCGCTTCTTCTACCATGATGCCATTGCCTTTCAGGCTGTTTGTAGCTTCTACTTCAAGGACATGGTGCACAAGATTGCAGAGTATGGATCCATCTACACTCCTCCATCATCAGAGGCATTGAGAACCACCGTACTAGTGAAGGAGAAGGGTACAATTGCTGCAGCTATAGAGATTGTTAGGTCCTCTTGGGACAGGAATGACATCACACTTATTGCAGATGGATGGAACGACAGTCGGTCTAGATCCATTCATGGTGTCATTGCCTATTCCAGAGGGCAATCTTACTTTATCTCATCACATGATGCATCTGAGACAGGGAAGAGTGCAGAAGAACTTTTCCAAGAGTGGTCAGCTGTCACCATTTGGCCACCCAAATGGTTCACTCTTGCTTTCACACTATGTACATATTGGATTGGTGTCCATGGCTTATGGAATGTGCCTATGCATGTGATTGACACGTGTCATGCTGTATAGTTGGATATGGCTTTCCGCTGGGACTTGTGCCTTTGTGTACATGCCCGGAAACGCCTGGAGGACTTGGCTTTCCGCTGGGACTTGTGCCTTTGTGTACATGCCCGGAAACGCCTGGAGGATTGGCTTTCCACTGGGTCTGGTATCGCATATACTTGCCTGGAAACGCCTGGTATTATATGGTTTCATGAACGGAAATCGCTCATGCCAATGCTGCATTGCATAGCATCTTTATGTGCTTGCCTGCAAATGAAATTGCATGCTGTTTTCATGCCTGCATGACCTATGTGTAGTTCCGGGCTAGGGGACGCCCGCTCGTGAACCGTGCGTGTGAAACTGTCTGCTGACATGGTTGTATGGCATGTGAACAGGTGGTAAGTATTACCCAATCTAGGCTCAAATAGCCCTTAGGACTTAGCCAATATTTATAAGTGAGTGCGTTCCCATTTCATTAGAGTTTGGGCGCCCAAAAGTCACTTATAAATTATGACCGCTTCCAAGTTCACACTCACTGAAGTCCCGAGGCGGACAAGACTCAATGTCCAGGACCTGATCCTCCCCTTTTACTCATAAATGGGCATCTCCCCATGTCCCTTCATCTGATTGGACCCCAATTCACTTACTTATTAAGAGAAATTCGTGTTTTCTCTTCATGAGGATTTTTGGAGGCTGAAAACTCTGTTTTTCCACCATTTCTCTCTATTTCCAAGCTCTCCATAGCCATACCCAACTTGCTAGGGTGTTTTCCAAGCTTCCAAGAGTGTTTCCAAGTGCTAATCACTCTCCTACTCACACCCAATGACTGAAATTCAGCAAAACAGCTCTCATTTTTGCTGTAATTTCTGGTCTTTTTGCTGAAAACCCTAATTTCAGCCTTCCTTTCTCAAGTTGAACCATAGGGGAAGCTTTCCCAGGGTTCCCTTCATCCTCTTGATCGAAGATATCAACACTTCTAAAGCTTCCAACGCGAAGGCTTCCGCTTGCAACAACTTCTATGAAGACTGGTAAGCTAATTGGACAATGTGTTGTCATTACTTACTCAGTAGAAGGGCAGGACTCCTTGTTTAGCCGCCCTGTGTAGTATTTCTCTTGTCCTATGTGCTCTTGAAGATGTTGCTACCTTGCTTGGTAGAACATAGAGCCAATGGTAGAGAATATGGGCACTGAAGTCGGGCCGGGCATCAAGGCAGCTCCTTGGTGATCTACATCGACATACCATTGTTTTCTAAATGCTGAATTTCATATGCATTGGCATGGTGGATTTGGCAATGGATGCCCGTGAAGCTATGTATTGAATTTCTCCAATAGTAATACAATTTACTCAAGGGAGGGGTCGGCCGTTCCGGCTCATTGCGTGTCTCTTGTCAATTCAGCAATTTACTTCTTGTATATGAGCAAGTGTCCTTCAAATCTTAGTGTATTTAAGTGTATTGATTAGCATTGTGTTCAACCAAGTTACATTGGTATCAGAGCATACGGTTCTCTTTCACTTCTATCGTGAGAGACGATCACCGTGAACACTAGCTATCTCTACACTTAGAACATTATGGACAGCCATACAATGAATGTTGGAGATGCTAATACAAGAGGCAGGGACAATGAAATGCATGCCTCCAATGCTTTACAAGATGAGCAAACTCATGTGGTGCACAATAGGGAACATGAATATGTGGGACAGCCGTCCCGTGGCAAAGAGAAGATGCAAGAAGAAGAGTCCATAGTCTTGAGGGCTGAACTTACTCGTATGCAGGCTCTTCTCCATGCACAACAAGAAGAATTGAATCTCTATCGCCGCGAGGATCCATTGGTACATGACCGTTTGAACGCCAAGAAAGCTGAATCTTATATGGATCATGCAATGGCAATGATTGCTCAAGAGTTGCACATGCAACCGAGGGATGCAACACGTGCATACTTGGCTCGTACCGAGGATCCCTATGCAAAAAAGACAACCATTCCACATGTCTTGGAATCCCGACAAGTGCCCGAACAAGAACTTATGTCTAAGAGGATGAATCTCCATGCGATACCCAATCACCTTCTTTGACTTCCATGTCCCTTCTATGCTTGTCAGCAGCCATTTTATGCTTATCCTGAGATCTTGCAATGGCTGTCCGCACCTGACCAAAGGCAACATCCAAGTCACGAACATATTCATCAGCTGCAAAAATCTCATCCTTGGTACGAAGGATGGGTGGCAAGACCACTCTGCCATAAATAATCTCAAACGGAGCCTTTCCTGTGGAAGCATGGATTGTATTGTTGTAGGCAAACTCAACAAGTGGAAGATACTTCTCCCATGCACTCTTTTGATCTGCCACATAACACTTCAACAAATCCAATACGGCCGAATTTGCAGCTTCACTTTGGCCATCCGTTTGGGGATGATAAGCCGATGAAAACTCAAGCTTAGTACCCATATTATCAAATAAAGCCCTCCAAAATAGGCTTGTAGTCCTGGGATCTCTATCCCCAACAATGGATTTAGGCATACCATGATGCTTGAAAATATTAGCAAGAAAAAGCTTTACCATATGATCAGCTTTGATGGTTTTCTTGACGGGCAAGAAGTGAGCTTGCTTGCTAAACCTGTCCACAATAGTCCAAATAGCATCATTCCCATGCTGGGATCTAGGCAAATCCATAATAAAATCCATCGTGATACTTTCCCAAGGTTGCGAGGGAATAGGCAATGGCTGAAGCAAACCTGGAGGCTTTTGCCTGTCAAATTTCACCTTTTGGCAAGTAATACATGCACGCACATAAGCCTCAATGTCTTTACGCATGCTCAGCCAAAAGAAATACCTCTAAATCATGCGAGTAGTAGGCATAATACCTCTATGACCAGCATAAGGTGGAGCATGACATTCGTCCATAACCTTTGGACGCAAATCCTTCACCACACATAGGCAATTATCCTTCATGAGATAACCCTCGTTGATAACATAAGAGGCATGTGAATGACCAGCCATCAAATCAGTCCATATATGGCAAAAATCAGCATCCAAATGATACAAATCTCTCATAGCAGATAGATCTCCATGAGAGGTCACTGAGACTGCAGCAACATAAGGCCTCCTAGATAGTGCATCGGCCACTACATTTTTCTTTCCTGGAGTATGCACAATCTGAAAATGAAACATGGAAAGAAAATTTGCCATTCTCATCTGCTTCTCTGAAAGCTTGGTTTGAGATAGAAAGTATCTCAAGCTTTGATGATCTGTCTTGACTACAAATTCAGCCCCAAGAAGGTAGTGTTTCCAAATCTTTAAGGCGTGAATTACAGCCAAGAGCTCTTTCTCATAAATATCCATATGAAGCTCAGCATCATGCAAACGACGGCTCTCGTATGCAACTGCATGTCCTTCTTGATTAAGGACAGCTCCTATGCAATCACCACAAGCATCACATTCAACCACAAATGACTTGTGCAAGTCGGGAACAATCAATACTGGGCCACAAATGATAGCATGCTTGAGCTGCAAGAAAGCATCCTGTTCCTTTGAAGTCCATTTGAAAGCAATTTTCTTCTTCGTGAGATCATGTAGAGGAGTGGCAATCATAGCAAAATGCCTTATGAAACGCTTGTAGTACGAACATAATCCCAAAAAACTACGTACTTGATGTACGTTTTGCAATTCGGGCCAATTCCGAATGGTCTCTATCTTTGCAGGATCCATTGTAACTCCATCCTTGGATACAATATGACCCAGATAATGAATCTCTGAAAGGAAAAACTCACTTTTCTTGGCATTGACGAAAAGTTTATGCTTCCGCAACTCTTCGAACACTGTGACCAAATGAGTTCTGTGTTCCTGCTCATTCTTGGAGAAAACCAAGATATCATCAAAGAAGACTCCTGTAAACTTGCGATGGGGTCGGAATATCCTATCCATCATACGATTAAAAGTAGTAGGAGCATTGGTGAGACCAAAAGGCATTACCAAGAATTCATATAATCCGAAGGCTGTCCTGAATGTAGTCTTATGGACATCTTGTGGCACCACTCGGATCTGGTGATAACCACTCTTCAAATCAAGTCTGCTAAAGCAAGCCGAACCATCAAGCTTATCCAAGATATCATCAATACGTGGAATAGGAAATCTGTTCTTGATGCTAAGCTTGTTCAAAGCTCTATAGTCTACACACATACGGAATGATCCATCCTTCTTTTGAACAAGAAGCACAGGAGAGCAGTAAGGTGAGGAACTGGGCTGAATTCGGGCCAATTCCGAATGGTCTCTATCTTTGCAGGATCCATTGTAACTCCATCCTTGGATACAATATGACCCAGATAATGAATCTCTGAAAGGAAAAACTCACTTTTCTTGGCATTGACGAAAAGTTTATGCTTCCGCAACTCTTCGAACACTGTGACCAAATGAGTTCTGTGTTCCTGCTCATTCTTGGAGAAAACCAAGATATCATCAAAGAAGACTCCTGTAAACTTGCGATGGGGTCGGAATATCCTATCCATCATACGATTAAAAGTAGTAGGAGCATTGGTGAGACCAAAAGGCATTACCAAGAATTCATATAATCCGAAGGCTGTCCTGAATGCAGTCTTATGGACATCTTGTGGCACCACTCGGATTTGGTGATAACCACTCTTCAAATCAAGTCTGCTAAAGCAAGCCGAACCATCAAGCTTATCCAAGATATCATCAATACGTGGAATAGGAAATCTGTTCTTGATGGTAAGCTTGTTCAAAGCTCTATAGTCTACACACATACGGAATGATCCGTCCTTCTTTTGAACAAGAAGCACAGGAGAGCAGTAAGGTGAGGAACTGGGCTGAACCAAACCTTTCTCTAAAAGCTCGTTTACCTGCTTCATAATTTGTTCTTGTTGTGCAGCACTCACTCGGTATGCGGGTTTGTTAGGTGGAGAACTACCTGGCACAAGATCTATGCGGTGATCTTCAGGCCTTTGGGGAGGTAATTCACCTGGCAATGAGTCAGCAAAACAGTTGTTGAATGCATTAAGAAAATTCAGCCTATCATTAGACATAGCATCCACATTTTGATGATTTGGCACAAGACTATCACGCACAAAAACCAAGTACGCTGAAAGACTCTTTTTCATTGCTTTATTAATTTGGATGTGTGATACAAGTGGGATGGAATCCCCTTCTTTGCCAGCATCAATAAAATGCATGCGGCCTTTATGCATAAAAGAAATCATATTGGACTTGTAGTCTTTGCGGGGCTCAAGCCTATGGTGCCACGGCTTGCCCAACAATACATCACATCTATTCAGTGGAGCAACTAAGAAATGCTCATTGTCAAGGTAGCCCTGGAAATGCTCATTGTCAAGGTAGCCCTGGATATGGATGCGCAACTTCCCTATCAAAGGGGTAACCTGCACCTCTTTACCAATAAATGCAGCTTCGGCTTCAATCTGAGGTCCCATGTTTTCAACCTCAATACCCAATGCAGCTGCCATTTGCATAGAGATGAAATTGTCAGTTGCACAGTCATCAAACATGAAGAGTGCGGGCTGATCCTTGATTTGCCCCCAAGCCTTGCAAACCATACGCTCTTTTGCATCATGACCTGTATTACCTTGCACATCAGGAACTGCATGAACATTTGCTTTGGTGTGCTTGTCCTCGTGCTTTGATTTGCGATCTGGGCATTGCCGAAACATGTGGTCTTTGCTACCACAAGAAAAGCATTTTCCATCCTTAGCATATTGCTCTCTTTGCTCCGGGGTTAAGCCGAATTTGTTCTTTCTTGGGCCCTGTTCTTTAGATGTGTTATTTTCAGCTTTACCACCCTTGTAAGGCTCCCGGAAGTTCTTTTTAGGTGGCTGTCCACCCTTTTGCTGATTTGGGGCAGCCTTGTCCTTCCCCTTGGAACCTCCTTGGTCCTGCTTGATCTTGAGTACCAATTGCTCTGTAGCAAGAGCAGAAGCTGTGAGTTGTTGCAATGTATGTTTCGGGTGCAATTCAATACCCGATCTATATGCTGGTTGCAGTCCAGAACGAAACTTCCTCTTTCTTTCATCCTCTGTGATTTGCATGAAGGGAGTCACTTCCAGCAACACTTTCCAGAATTTGTTAACATACTGTTGCACATTCTCATTATCTTTTTGTTCCAGCCTGTCCCACTTTTGAGTGAGAGTTTGCTCTGCATTGGGTGGCAAGAACTGAGCATAAAATCTATCCTTGAATTCCTTCCAAGTAGAAATGGGATCCTTGGTGATCTTTTCAGTGATCCACCAATGAGCAGCAATCCCTTTCAAAAACATGCTAGCATGGCGCACCTTTGACTTTTCTGTGAAATCCTCATCGCTAAAAGCAATGTCGAACTGTGCCACAAATGCTAACACCTTAGAAGCATCATGTTCACCATGAAAGACATCAAATTTGACAGATTTATCACCTGCTTTGAATTCCTTGAGCTTCCTGGCATGAGGCATGAGGCTCATGGTCTTCTCTTTTTCTTTTCCCCTTATCCAACGGGGTAGCCCTGTCTGCATGGGCTCCATGGGCCGTCATGGAAGCTTCATGGGGCACGGTGGCATGTGCTCCACGAACCCGAAACTCAGATGCATGTGACTTACCTGCATATGGCATGGTCTCTCCATGAGACAACTCAGAAGGCAAAATTTTTCTGGAAGTAGACCTGTCACCATGAGATACATATCTTGCATGCATGTGACTTTGATGCCCTCCATGAGCTCTGGCATACATATATCTGTCAGGCTTAGTGCCTTGGGGAGAAGATGCATGTCGAGAGGTGACGGTCACCTCTTCCTTTTGCATAAAAGATTTCAGCCTCTGGGATGCGGGATCTCCATGCTTCAAACGAGGTGGATTTTTGAATTTCAGCTCTCCGTCATTCCCCTCTTTGATATCACCTTTGCGAAGGAGATAGGCAAGTGCCAACTCCCTTGGTTTCTTGCCCACTTCACGAGCCATTGATTCGAAAGTTACATCAACCATAGCATCAGCCTTCCTGGCTTCAATAGCACTTTGCAGATGGGGATCTTCATGTAAAAACTTTAATTCTTGCTCTTGAGCCTTCTCATATGTTCCATTTCAGCCCTCATAGCATCAGGCTCTTGTTCAAGCATAACTGTCTTTCCTGGAGACAGTTTACCCTTGGATTCACTATCCATAACCCTTTCAAGGGGCTTGTGTCTACCTCGCAGGGCATCAGACCCACGAGAAGCACTAGATGGACCCCTCGAATTTGATACTTCCAAAGGGTTGCCTTGGCTGTCCATTGTGTTTTAAGTTTGCTAAAAGCGGGATGTCCAGTACACAGGTTCGTTTCCCCACTAGGAAGAGGGAAACAACCGTGCTCTGATACCAATGAAACCGATCCCGCCAAGTGGGAAAGACTCCGTTGGACACCCACACGCTTAATAGCACAACTTTAAAACCACAAATTTGAAATGGACAACTTAAAACAACTTGAAATTTAAATGAAATGAAATGGAAAGATGGACACCAGCACTGGGGCCGGA
Organism: Cibotium barometz; assembly: GCF_041138505.1. Lineage (NCBI taxonomy): Eukaryota > Viridiplantae > Streptophyta > Polypodiopsida > Cyatheales > Cibotiaceae > Cibotium > Cibotium barometz. The sequence goes on from NC_141109.1 coordinate 22,829,950, forward strand.
ACGGGCCGACCCCCCCCTCAATATATGATATATTTATTGGGAGTATTTAATAAATACAATGCTCCATGGGTTCCAAGAACCAGATAATGTCCATGTACATATGAAAACAGTACCAAACAAATAGGCTCGAATTTCGATGTAGAAGCTCGAAGCAGAACGACCACTAGCGTGGTCCAATCGCTATGGTCCTGTGCTTTCACTGGACTCCGCGGAGAGCGCCTCACTGGTGTTCCGAGACCACGCACAAACAGGCGCTCTCGTACTAACGCCTGGCTCTCCCGATCTCAGCACCTTTGGACCGAGGTTCGCCAATATAGCTTGGACAACCCGGCACCGAACGGGTGTTGGCCGAGCGGGATGAATCCTTTATCAGATTTAAACATATAATACTTTACTCAAATCTGAAAATCACTTACTTGTAGATGGTTGATAGAAAACCAATACTTGTGGTACGCTGAGGCCACCCTTGTTGAAGAAACAATTGCCTCGTGGTGAACTTAGTGCTGCCACCAAGATAAGTACACTCGCAAAAAGCACAACCGCCTGCTGTGAGAGTGGGAGTGCCCACTTGCAAGGGAGGAATACAACAGCAGAAAGAGAAGTATGTGTAGTTGCCTACTGTGGGTAGGCGCAACCACCTGATGAAGGTTCAGCCGCCTGAGAGGATGAGAGAAACAGCCACTTAGGAAGCGCCTGGTGTGCTATCCCCCCCCTGGCTACAACCTGCGTAGCAGCCTGCTGAAGGATAGGTGCAGCTTGCTGTAAACAAGGCGCAGAGCCTGTTGAAGGTGGCCCACGACTGAGTGTAGAAGAAGAAAAACAGCGCAGCCTTCAAGTTTGCAGCCGCCTGTAGGAGTAGAACAATAGGGTAGTCTGCTGGTGAAAAATGCGCAGCCTGCAGAGCCAAGAGAGTCGCCTGCAAAGGGCAGCGTAGCTGTCTGTATGAAGGTGGCCGCCTACAGTAGTTCTGACCTGTGTAGCACACCTGCAGTCAGTGCTAGCCGCCTGTAGAGGAGGCGCAGCCAGCAGCAGAGGGTACAGAAACAGCCGCCTTCAAGAAAACATGCGCTGCTTGTAGAGATGGTAGCCGATTCTCACGTAAGATGAAGCAATGATGATTTTCGCTTGAAGGAGGGAGGTTTTTTTAAAAATAGAATTAAAGTGAAGTTTTACTCCACGCTTGCATGTGGGTGGGGAGTTTGGGTAGGTGCCCATGCCCACCCCCACACTCACTTAAAGTGGGGCTCCCCACCTTGGCCCCTAAGTGGGTGCCCAAAGGGAGTGCCCACATTTAAGTGAATGTGAACACCTAACCTTATAAATTAAAAGGTTAGAATAAAATATTAAAAACTACATGTGCAACATACTTACCACCTGTTCACATGCACTAAAACTCGTCAGAATACAGAGCAGACTTCACGACTCACTGGCAGGCGTCCCCGCTCAGTAAGTAACACGTCAAGCAGGCAAACACACAAATACATGTCATGCGAAAACAGTTTCAAACATGCAAAATATGTGTGCATGTGCAAAAAGTAACATGGACATATCTCCCGTTCATGGAACAAGTACAAAATATCTGTCGGCACAAAACTGGCACGACATAAAAACATAAAAACCTGGTCTTCCTATGGAGTGACAGTCCCATAGGTAAGACACAGTTCCAGGCACGAGTCTCCCTATGGTGTGACAGTCCCATAGGCAAAACACGGCACGAATACTGGCTCTTCCATGGCGTGACAATCCCATGGATCGAACACAGTCCAGGTCATACACGGGTGGCACTGGTTTGGCTCCCGTCCATACGACACCATCCTGCTAACACACGGGTGGCACCAGTCTGGCTCCTGTCCATGTCAGCAAAATACTGGCCTCTTCACACGAGACACTGGCCTGGCCTCAAGTGAACGAGACGCAAAAACTGGAGATGGACCAAATGGTCGGCCAATTGGTGACAATGACTGTGGGTTTTGCCAGTGGAAACCCAATCTCGCCAAGTAACCTCTACAACCGCACCACCTCGCAAGGAGCACCACAAGCAGTCCGATACTTTGCCTCTGTAGACGACAAGGCAACAGCTCTTGCTGCTCCATGAAACAGCCCCTGAGCCGAGGGTAAAACAATAGCCTGATGTAAATCTCCTCGTCCGGATCTCCTCCCCAATCTGAGTCACTCCAACCGTGGAGTCTGACTCCATCCGTCGTTCCCCCTCTAGTATCATAGCAGAGTCCAAGATCCTTCGTATGCTGCAGAAACCTAAAGATCCGCAATCATGCGTTCCAATGAGTCTTTATAGGCGTTTGCAGAAATGACCTCAATAGTCCCATCGGGAAGCTCAAGTCCAATCTGGTGCTCAGCAACCAAATCAATGAACCAAACCGCTTCCGAAACAAAGAGGTATCAATCTGCTCACAAGGATCATCAACTGTAACGTTGGTACGCTAAGTCTTGGGAACCTGTTGAAGAAAATGGAGAAAAAAACACGAAAAGTGGGAAAAAATGGAGAAACACTGAGCAAAGCTCCTGCGCGGGCACACCCACAACAAAGGCCCTCTGTGAGATAATGTACAGACAGGAGATGATTGCTAACAGGTTCTTGGTGCATGTGCATAGATTACATGGCGCTAAACAAGAACACCATCAAGAATTGATTCCCTATTCCGAGGATCGATGACATTTTGGACCGTTTACAGGGCTCTACAGTCTTTAGTTGGATGACTTGAAGAGCAGGAATCACCAGAGCCGCATTAGAGCCGAGGATGTGCATAAGACAACTTTCCGGACCACCTTTGGGCTATATGAGTTCTTGGTCATGCCCTTTGACTTGACAAATGCTCCCGCCACCTTTAACAGGATGATGGACAGGATTTTTTGGCCTCATTGAGCGTTTGTGGGCACATTCTTTGATGACATGATTGTGCATTCACACTCAGAGGAGAAGCAAAGGGAGCATTTAGCCACAATGTTTGAGGAACTCCGGAAGCATAGGTTGGTCATAAATGGCAAGAAGAGTGAATTCTTCTTGGAGGAAATACACTTCTTGGGTTGTGTCTAAAGACGGAGTTCGTATGGGTCTTTCGAAGGTAGAAGCAATTCTTAATTGGCTAGGTTTGAGGACCGTGAATGATGTAGTAGCTTTTTGGGGTTGTGTTCCTATTATAGTAGGCAGTACATACAGTATTTTGCTGAGATTGCTTCGCCCCTTCATGCTTTGACAAAGAAGGGAAGTGTATTCCGATGGGTTGATCGGGAAATTGCAGCCTTTAAGAAGCTTAAGGAAAAGCTTACTTCGGATCCTGTATTGGTGCGTACGACTCTCTAGTTTTCATCATCATTTCATCCACAGAGACAAATGGGCAATCGGAAGAGACCAATTCCACAGTGTTAGATCTTCTCAAGTGCTATGTGTCAAAGCATAAGGAACAATGGGAAAAGTATCTTCCTTTGGTGGAGTTCGCTTATAACAACACCATCCGGGACCTGGAGGGTGTGGGAAGAGCTAGTGAACATTGGGCATGGTGGTCAGTGTGCACAATTCGTCATGGACAGTGTATCCCTGGCTGTGTGCTTGTAAACCCTAACCCTAACCCTAGGGGACCTAGAGGGTGTGGGAAGTGTCGGTGAACATTGGGCATGGTGGTCAGTGTGCAGGACATTTGTTAAATGTGCATACTTGGGGTCAAAGGTGACACTAGGTATTATTAAGGTTCCTTTTCATAACCCCATGTGGGAGGAGGGGACAGGTTTGAAACCAATAAAAAAAAAGAACACCCTTTTTGGGAGGATTGTGGCCCTTGGGGGTTGCTCTGTTTTTGGCGGGGGCTCCACTTTGGGAGGAGTCGGGCTGCAGCAGATTCTCTCTCTCTCTCTCTCTCTCTCTCTCTCTCTCTCTCTCTCTCTTCGAACCTATGTCGCCTCCCTCTCCCACCTGCTGCCCTCTCTCTCTCTCTCTTCGAACCTGTGCTGACATTCTCTCTCTCTCTCAGAGGGGTTGCTCTGTTTTTGGCGGGGGCTCCACTTTGGGAGGAGTCGGGCTGCAGCAGATTCTCTCTCTCTCTCTCTCTCTCTCTCTCTCTCTCTCTCTCTCTCTCTCTCTCTTCGAACCTATGTCGCCTCCCTCTCCCACCTGCTGCCCTCTCTCTCTCTCTCTTCGAACCTGTGCTGACATTCTCTCTCTCTCTCTCTCTCTCAGATTCAGCTTTTTTATTCAGTACTTTTTCATTTTGTTGGGATGACAGAGGATACCCCATACATGTACTCCGATTTGTCTCATAGGCCGAGTTCGGTCTTTTGGAAGACGTTAATAAAATCTTTCTTTCTTTCTTTCTTTCTTTCTCTTCGAACCTGTGTCGCCTCCCTGCCCCGCCTGCTGCCCTCTCTCTCTCTCTTCGAACCTGTTCCGCCTCCCTCTCTTTCTTCGAACCTGTCACCCTAGCATCAGGCTTTGTAGGAATGACCTAGAAAGTTGTAGGCACAAAAATACCACATATATCCACTCCCAAATTCCTGAGCGAATGGCTCGCTTCAGAGCACACCCAGGCATGTTCTTCAGGGAGCTGTGGACACCCCCTTCACTGATGTATACCATTTTATACCCCCAGTATGGTACAGGATGGAGCTAGCTAGGTCGCATATCATGATTGTATACTTCATGCATATAGCTTTGCATTCTCCTAGTAGTAGAGCTCCATCCCCTTCACCACTCATTGTACTTATTGCACACCCAGATTCAGCTTTTTAGTTCAGTACTTTTTCATTTTGTTGGGATGACAGAGGATACCCCATACAGGTACTCCGATTTGTCTCATAGGCTGAGTTCGGTCTTTTGGAAGACGTTAATAAAATCTCTCTCTCTCTCTCTCTCTCTCTCTCTCTCTCTCTCTCTCTCTCTCTCTCTCTTCGAACCTGTGTCGCCTCCCTCTCCCGCCTGCAACCCCGCCTGCTGACGTTCTCTCTCTCACTGCGCCCCCACAAACTCTTCTCTTCGCTTCGCTTGTTTCCCAAAAGGACTTGGCCATCTCTCTCTCTCTCTCTCTCTCTCCTCCGCCTGCTTCCCTCTCCCGCCTGCTGCCTATCTTTCTCTCTCTTCGCAACAGCCGCCTCTGGCCTCTCTCTCTGTGGGAAGCGTTGCAGACACGCACCTTTTTCAGCCCAAGACAAGATGGAGAGGATCGACATTGAAGACCTGATCAAGGTAGCCATCCAACAACACAAGAAAGAGACGGACAATGCAATTAATATGGTCAACCGGAGTCTTCTTGACAAAGTCAAGAAGCTTGAAGCGCGGATAGCAGCCCAAGATGCAGAGATCACAAATCTCAAGAAGGAGATAGAAGAAGCACGTGCTCAACATAAGCTCGAGGAAGGTGAAATTCAGCCTGTCATCATGATGGAGGAGCTGAACACCATCAAGGCCCAAGTGAGAACACTTCAAGAGGGAGAAGAAAAGAAGGCCCGAGAGACCTCCTCGTGGGTGGAGGTGCTTACGAAGACGCAAAAGCAAGTAGATGAAACGGAGAAATGGATAGAAGTGGTCAAGAAAGGTAAGAACAAGGAGGCCGAAAGCACATCTTCCTCGAAGATTATCAACCTAACCATTGAGGAGCAACAAAAAAGACAAGGGAACTTCATGTGCGGATCACGGGCCTTAAGGACGGTGACAATGTAGAGGAGGAAGCCAAAGATTTATACACACGCATGGGCATTTCGAGGCCTACACACACGGGGGCTTGGAGAGTGGGCAAGAAAGACAAGAATGGAGGAGAGAGCTCGAAGGAGAGAGCTCTCATTTTACGCTTTCCCACCTTGGAGGCCAAGAAGGATTTCTTGGCCAAGCGCTCCGCCCTTAAGAAAACGGGCATCTTTTTAGGAGATGACCTCACCTTGGCACAGCTAGCACATATGAGGGAGTGCATGCCGGAGATTAGGGCAGCCAGAGAAAAAGGGAAGCTAGCATTTTACAGAGGAGGCAGAGTGGTGATACTAGAGAGACGCACCACTTGACGGTGCGAGACCTATGGGACCAGTCTGAGACTTGCAGTATGGAACTGCAATGGAGCATTGAGACTGGATGTGGGGGCCTTTGAGGACAGCTTCAGAGATAGGGACATCATCTTCTACTCGGAGACACATCAGGCCCCAGGCAGCACATTAGCGAGAGTGGTTGGATATAGATGGGAGACGACTTGTAGACAGGAGGCCCGTTCGAAGCATGGTGGTCGTGGATCTGGAGGAGTTGCAGTTCTTTTTAGAGAGGAGCTTCAACCACTCATCCATGTTATGCTAGACGCGAGGTACATGTGGGTCAGAGTGAGGGCAGATGAGGGTAGCCCCTATACATTGCTATATGTTACTTTCCACCCAGCACATCTCATTATGCAGCGCCCAAGGGGCAATCTCCATATATGATTCTAGATGAGGACATATGGGAGTTCTCCAGGGAGGGAGATGTTATGATACTTGGGGACTTTAATGCTCGAACGGCTCAGTACCAGACATCCTTCTTTGACACTTCGGAGGAGATGTGGAGAGAGAGAGATGTGGAGGAGATGTGTTTGACCCGGAGATCACAGGATGAGGTGGAGTGTACTGAGTATGGGAGATACCTCTTGGAGATGGGGACTGCACATGGGCTGGCCATTTTAAATGGCCTAGAGAGGTATCCACTTGCCAATGGCTTTACTTGCTTTCCACACAGACATGGGGCCAGCACTGTGGATTATGTTTTAACTTCGCCAACCTTCATCCCGAGTATCCAGGATTTTGCGATTGGCCCCAGGCCCATCGGAGTTACGGTGGATCATGCACTTCTCTCCTTTACGGTGGATTTCCACTACAGTACCCGCCAGGTTGGGCAGTCCTCCTATCACCCGAGATATACCTTCTGTAGAGAGACTGATGGAGTATACACTGCAGAGATCTACAGCTTGTTGAGTGCAGAGGATCCACAGAGGCCATTAGCAGAGCTCACACAGATCCTGACAGAGGCTTTACATACAACTGCAACAACGGCCTTCCCACACACGCAGGCCACAGTACGACCACGTCCTGGGAGCATGCCCCAGAATAGTTGGTATGATGATGACTGTAGGGAGCTCAGAGCCCGGCTACAGAGAGAGGTGGCCACAGGTGTTACTACATATAGACAGTCACGCATCAACTTCCGATGCCTCATTCGGCGGAAGAAGAGAGCATTCTTAGCTCGGTTGGAGAGAGACATGTATCAGCTGTTTTTGAGTCAGGATTCTGGGGAGGCCTAGAGATTGCTTAGAGAGCACCCCCCGCCTCCGGCCATTACCTCTCCAGATACATGGGGCGAGTATGCAGCCTCCCTCTACACAGTACCAAAGCAACCACCACTACCGAACCCTCCAGAGCCTTGTCCACCCACTTCTATCTTCTTCACAGCAGAGATGGTGAGGAGGGCCATCAACAGATTGCATACAGGGAGGGCACAGGATCATGAGGGCATTGTAGCCGAGCATTTCATACATGCTAGAGATATGATTGCAGACTTGCTAGCTCTCATGTTTAATAGAGCCATGTGTTAGGGGTTTCCTGGGACTTGTAGTACTTCCACGATTGTGCCGGTACTCAAGTCTGGAGATCCGAGCCTGCCGACTAACTACCGCACCGTTATGATTGGTCACTCATTGGCCAAGCTATATGCCTCTATTCTTGAGCAGGAGTTGAGCAGATGGGCAGAGAGACAAGGGGTCCGAGCTCAGGGACAAGCTGGTTTCAGGAGGAGATTCTCTACTTAGGATCGTATCTTTACCCTCAGGGCTATCATTGAGTAGGGCAGAGCACATGGGAGGAGGATCTACTGTGGCTTTGTGGATTTCCGCAAGGCCTTTGACACAGTGCCCAGAGCTAGACGGATGCGCAGGCTACAAGACTTGGGGGTTCCATGTGAGCTCATTTGGGGTATTATGGCACTTTATGAGACAGTAGTTGGGCAGGTGCGGACTTCAGAGGGTCTCTCCCAGCCAGTACACTCCACTATAGGGGTGAAACAGGGCTGCCCGCTCTCTCCGACTCTATTTGGACTATACATTGATGAGATGTCTGATTATATTGGGACACGAGGGGACAGAGGAGCCCAGTTGGCTAGCACTTGGATACCTCTGCTCTTATATGTTGATGATATTGTGCTTATAGCAGACTCACTAGAAGAGGCACTTGGATACTTTACATGCTTATGCACAGGACAGTGGGCTCTCAGTTAACCTTGGTAAGACCAAGGTTATGGTGTTTAACACTACAGCTCAGTGGGTCTGGAGATCAACACCTATTTTCACATATGGGCAGGAGACAGTGGAGTATGTTGACTAATACACATATCTTGGAGTGGTGTTCATTGGGCCCACATTTTCCATGAGGGGGCTAGCAGAGGCCAGATTGACTAGAGGATATGCAACACTAGGAGGTCTAGAGAGGATGTGCTCACAGGTACAGTTTCAGGAGCCACGCACTAAGCTGTGGCTTTTTGACACGCTGGTCACATCGGCTATGCTATATGGAGTACAGATCTGGGGGCCTAGCCTAGATCGTCACAGTCGATCAGGATGCACATACGATGGATGGAGATCGATAGAGAGACCACTTGTGTCCATGATCTCCAGGATGATTCAGGCTAAGGCCTCGGTACCCCATGAGATTATCAGAGCCGAGACACCACCGATCATAGTCGAGGCTCTTGCTAGATCAGTGTCCTTCATTCATAGCACGTGGGAGCTTCCCGACACCGGTATGCACGACTTGCTTTAGAGCCCTCTCATCAGCTAGCCATGGAGGGAGACACTTCATGTTGGTATGCGCAGATAGCATCCTGGTTTGAGCTCCATGGGTTCAGTTTAGACAGACTTCCACCCTTCCAGTACTCTTTGGAGGCACCCTCTCTCACCTTGACACATTCTGAGATTAGTAGTCATTAGACATGACCTCATTCAGTTGGACACTAGGAGGACATGACTAGAGCCCTCACAAGAGTTGGGGACGAAGATGGCTTTCTATAGAGACCATCTTCTCCGCACCACTTAGGATGGCTTTATACTTAGACCGAGCTACATGGATACCCATCTGTCTCATGGATTGAGGTGCGCCATTGGGCAGATCCGCACCTCTTCACATCAGTTAGAGATAGAGACAGGCAGATTTAGAGGCATACCTCTAGGGGATAGGATTTGTCAGATTTGTTGGATAGAGCCAGAGACGGAGGAGCACTACATCTGTCGCTGCACAGCATATTATGAGATTCGAGGGCGCTACCATTGCCTTTTCAGAGAGGGATTTGGACCACTGGCTAGAGTCATGGACTATTGTGATCAGCGATGCTTGGGTTTTTATCTCCTAGAGATCCGTAGGTTCAGAGAGTCCATTATCAGGAGCAGACGCCTGACTGGCAGGGAGTCCACACAGAGACAGATTATTGACTTCTTTAGAGGGACTACCCGGGAGGACACACAGCCGACAGCCCAGCAGTGGGCACCCCGTGGGACTCTAGTTGAGAGAGCTATCCAGTTGGGCAGATCCAGACGCCCGAGGGCTTGCGGATCCTCACATTGGAGACGGTGCCTACATCGGAGGATTCAGAGCATCTTTGCGAGGCATCGGGCTTGGCCGACCAGGCATCTCACTATGGTAGATATCCAGGCCATCCGGCAGAGACCCATGCTAGAGCTCCTAGGATGATTACCACTCCAGCCATATACTGTTGTACTCACTGTCACTTTTGTACTCCCCCATATTCATGTATTCATGTATCCATGTACTCACGTACCCCATTTTGACTAGTAGCATTAGCTTCCCACTCTCCCTAGTTGCTGCTTCCGGATGCTCCCTACTGATGTATTGTAGGGCTAGATACTTACCTTCAGTTCTTTCTTTTCTTTTCCAGACAGTGTATCAGATGTCACATGGTTGTAACTTTGGTCCCATAGGTCACTTTTGCCTTTTGAAGACGTTAATATAACATTTCATTTCATTTCTCTCTCGGCAAAAACTGGCGGGCTGGACTGCTCTCTCTCTCTCTCTCTCTCTCTCTCTCTCTCTCTAGTGGAAGGTGGCGTAGGACTGCAGGCGGTGCAGTACGGCAGGAGGCGCAGGACTGAGCAGGCTTCTCTCTCTCTCTCTCTCTCTCTCTCTCTCTCTCTCTCCCTCCCCCCGCTAGCTGGTGGGGTTGCGGAGACTGAAGGCAGCTCGCTCTCTCTCTCTTCGCGAACAGGTGGAGTTGCAGAGGCTGTCAGCCGTGTTCGTTTCTCTCTTTCTCTCTTCGTTAGTAGGTGGAGGATGGTGATGAAGGTTATGGAGACTTTGAAGGCATGCACACAATCGTCCCTTCGCGGGCAAGCAACCTGAAGGGCTAGCAGCTTCTCTTTCTTCCGGCTCGTGGGCTGTTTGGGAGTGTTTCTCTCGGTCCTTTGTGAGAGGAAGGATTTGCAGCTCAAAAGGGCAGAAACGGGGCAACTTGGGAGACAGTTCTAGAAGAGTTCGTGGGCTGTTTTATGGCTATGCGCATGGGCCAATTGGCTGCATTTTCGGGGCCTCGTGGATATACCTTCTTGGCAGATTAGAGGTGCAGAATAGTGTGGTGTTTTGAGCACAGCGCTGTGTAAAACCTCTATGCTGAGAGGACCAGAGACTGGCAGTTTGGACATGCATGTGTTTCAGCCATGTATGGCTGTTGTATTCAGCTGAACTCTTTTTGAATGTGATTAAAGAAATACCAGAGGGGGCGCCAAGGTTTGGGGTCAATCGGTGTTTGTGTACTGTTTATAGGAGCACTCTAGCTCCCTCTTTGTTTGCTTTCTTTGCTGATTTACAGCCATGTTAGTGCGATAGTTAGTCGACCGCTCTTTGGTTTTTACTGAAGGCCGGTTTCAACAGTGGATGTTATCTCCGAGCAAGTTGCCACAAACAGACTTACAATTGATAGGGGCACAGTCAATTTTGGCACCCACATGCGTCATAGAGTTGTGTGAGTAGCACGTAGCATTAGTTTAGTGATCGAGAAAGAGACTTTTGTGCATGATTTCATAGTCACACCCTTGATAGGTGTAGGCATGATTTTATGCATGAGGTGGTTTCGTCAGTACGATCCTAAAATGGACTAGAGCAATCGCCATATGTACGCATGGAAGAATCTTAAGGTTTCAATTCTCATCACAAGCATCATAGGTATCCCGTAGGTTCCACTCATTTCTAGTATGCAGAGGCAAGAAACACCTCGAGTCTGGTGGGTGAGGTTTTTCCCTCCAGTTGATTTGATCTCTCCACCAAACAGACAGATCCATGAGATTCTCCGATGACATGACTTGCCCTCAACATACCTACATCAGCCGTCAGGAGGCTTGTAGAATCATGTTTCAGTTTTTGTATGGTGATACCTTTGGCAATCAAAGATCCGCCAAATTCAATTGGTAATGATCTTCTGGTTCGCACTTACTAGTATAGTACATGTCATAAACTATTTCTTGTGCATTGAACTTGTCACTTCAATCACATCGCTGGGTTCTTTGTCTTTTGCAACGGAAGAGATTTTCTCAATTGAGCTCTTACGAGAGCTCTCTGCCTCCTCTCCTGTTGTCTTACCATTCGAGTAATTACTTGCTTCAAGTTTCCAAAGGATAGGGGTTTGGCTTTCAATCATTTGTGCAAAGGCTAGAGGATACACGATAATGTGCAAGAATGTGAAGAAAGATGGCTTTCTTTCTACAAGATGAGAACTAAAGATATACGTACATACATGGAGTATGATATGTACTTACATGGAAGGGACAACAAATAGAGATTAAATTTAGCCCCCCAGGGAGGTGGCTTTTCCACATGCTCTCACAGCTCAAAGTATCGGGTTTGCCCTTTCTCCTTCATGTATATATATATATATATATTTTGTGTTTCAGCTCTTGCTGGGTTTTCCTTAGCCCACAAGCATCATGTATCCTAGTACAGTTAAGAAACTGAAATGGCAATTAGAATGATTGCTTTAATATTACCCAAAATATTTTTTTTACATATTTCTAGCTGTTGTGTTGACTTTTTTTGTGGTTTTAGGTGAAAACCCCAGCCCCTCTGAAAACCCCAGCCCCTCAGAAGGGGAAAGCAGAGAAGAAGAAGGCTGTCGAAACAGAGAAAGTCCTCACTCCCGAAGAGGAGGCAGCAAACAAACTGGAAGAGAAGCTTAGACAACAGAGGTATATTGTGTGGGAATTTTAACATTGGTGGTTGTAATATATTTTGTCGAGATTCAAAATGTGATGTTCCCTGCAGGCTAGTAGAGGAGGCAGACTATCAATCTACTACAGAGCTTTTTGGTAAAACTAATGGGGATCGTTCCTTGGATGATTTTCTTCCGAAGTCAGAAAGTGATTTTGTTGACTATGCAGATCTTTTAGCACAGAAAATAAGGCAATTCGAGGTATCTAAGGATACTAAAGCACTTGACATCTTGGCCAAGCACTGAAGTAGTTCGGCACTGGCTTCAGATGCTCACTTCCTTCTGTTTTCTTGTTTATGTCGGGCAGAAAAGCTTTCATTACCTTACTTTGCTCAAAGCTATCATGCGGCATGCTATGACATCTTTGAAAGCTGCAGATGCAAAGGAGGTTGCATCGAGTGTATCAGTTATTGCAAATGAAAAATTGAAAGCTGAGAAGGAAGCCACTGGAAAGAAAAAGACAGGTAAGGAGTTGCTATGTACAACTTCTTACTTAATATCGTTTTTTCTGGATTTTCAAGTCTCACCAAAGGCATATCATAGATGTATTTATTCTCAATGGGAGTCTTCAAGTTGTGAATTTAGTATGTGGCAAAATGGCAATCACTGGAGAAGCCTTTGTGAAGGGAGCTACGTCATTGAACAGGTCACTAGTTTTAGGAATAGGAACCCTATGCTTTACTGTAGTCTTGTTAAAATCATTCATTCTTCTCCAGTGAACGTATGTGGGGATGCAAAAAGGTGATGATGTATTAGGAGTGCTGAGATTCTTGGCAAGTGACTTCAGATTGTGGGATTTTTCTTTTATACGTTCTCATTCCAAGCGTACAACACCCCCCCCCCCCCCCCCCCCGCCTTCCCACAATCGCCCTCATGCCCTCTCTTTTTTACCTTCGCAGTCAAGTGAGAAAGTGTGACATGAGTGTGCCTGAGTGATGGGGTGGCCCCTGCAGTATATACACTTTCTATGGCTTTTTTGTGTGTGTGTGTGCATACCTACGAGAACTTTAAATAATGCTTTTTTACGTGTGTAGCAGTATTATGTATACAAAAACTTAATGCCTATTTTTTAGCCCAATTTCTTCGCTCTCCTCTCCTTCTCTCCTCCTCTCAAGTATATTGTGTGTGCATGCACGCATACAAAAACTTCAAATAATACTCCTGTATTAAGCCCAAGTCTTCTCAGTAGAGTCATCACAGATGACATTTGGAAGAACTACATTCCTAAAACATGGATACAGCCAGAGACACTTCCATTAACAAGGATGAGCCTATACTGAGACTAGTTTCTGACACGACGGATGGGTTTATTCAATGCCATATTACTTAAAAGATTCATATGTCACATGCATGGAAGATCATTGGCCAGCTCTGGGTTGTCATCACACATGCTCCAGAACAAAACAGGGAGAGGTGCCATCCACATGTGAGGACCGAGAGCTGCAAACACGCACAGTATGCGATATGTATGAGCTTGAGATTGAGGAGCATACCATTCTTCAATGCCCAGCATATTATGAGAGTATGGGCCACTTTCACCATCTATTCAGAGAAGGATTTGGTTCTCTTTGTATAGTCATTTAGTTTAACAACCAAAGGTGCATGTCACTCTTTTTGCATGAGATACAGAGACATAGATACCGACTCATAAAGGGACAAAGGTGGCAAGAAGAACAGAGCGAGTGTCACTCCTTACATATATATTCAAGAGCATTGGATAGTCTCAGCCCGAGAGATAGATAATGAGGAGGAGACACACCAGATTAGGGCATTCATAGATATTGCAGCCACATGGAGTTTCCATCCTGACATCCAATCTTTGAGCTAATCCCTAAAGGACAGTAGAATAAACAGAAGTTTAGGGCATGAGCCAGGCTCAAGTGTGTGCAGGAGAACCCCCAAAGGCTAGAGGGCTGTCGGCTGTAGCTAACACCATCTCTTTCCTTTGAGGTGCAAGAAATTGCCAAAATTCCAGTGACCAAAGCGGGCATGCCATAGCTCTATAAATAGGCTCAGTCGATGATCATTAGAGGTATTCAGTCCTATAGGGGCCAACTCAGTAGACTAGGAGTTTTAGGAGTCAAGAATCCTTTTGATGGGACAGCCTAGGGCTTGCCAAGATTGTACGACCTTTTTGTGCATAATGAATATACTGAAACTTGGTTCTCTCTCTCTCTCCATCTCTTGCTTGCGTTTTGCATCAGCATGTTCTAGGAAGGTGTTTAGGGTTGAAAGTAGACTCCCAGAGCTTCCGCATGTGACATTGGTATTAGAGCTTTAGGCTGATTCTGAGATATTGTTGCTGCCCATGTCCCACCCACCCTTACTGCATTGCACATGGATGAAACCATTGCCCGTGTCTTGATCTTTTGGTGGTGTTGTGACCAGGCAACACTGTATGGTGTCCCAGATGAAGGTGCATAGTCCAAGAGAGAAACACAAGACATGGAAGAAGTTCCCAGGAGGTTGGTTGGTGGTGTTCCACAAGACCCAAGGGGAATGGCAGTCCTGTGAGTTGGATGCCACATGGGGCATACCCTGAAAGGCTTTCAGGCAACGGTTCCAAGGGAGGATCGTCCTCCAAGGGGTGGAGTGAGAGTGCTAGACTCAATACTCAAGACCAAAGAAAGTGTTCAAGGACAGGGCAAGAGGGCAAGGGGACAAAGTGGAACACATGCATAGATCTTCATCAGATTTGGAGATTGGGTAGGGTTTTTAGTGAAAAGGTTGCCGGGAAGGCTGACAGGTTTGGGAGTCCATGAGGAGACAAGGGGACGATGACAGTCATCCAGGGTCAAAAGTTGGAATCCCGTCATCAAGTTTAGTAGGGGGGGGATGTCATGTGCATGACATGTACATGCTAATCTTTGAGCTAATCCTTGAAGGGCAGCAGAATAAACAAAAGTTTAGGGCATGAGCCAAGCTCAAGTGTGTGTAAGAGAACCCTCGAAAAGCTGTCGGTTGTAGCTATTGATGCTGGCCGACATCGGGTGGATTTGTCTGCTGGCTGATAGCCGGTCAGCCAGGCCTCCTGCATGTGTAGAGCCTATAAATAGGCTTAGTCAATGATCATTAGAGGTATTCAGCTCTATAGGGGCCGAGTCAGTAGACTAGGACTTTTAGGAGTCAAGAATCATTTTGATGGGGTAGCCCAGGGCTTGCCAAGATTGTACTACCTTTTTGTACATTATGAATATACTGAAACTCAGCTCTCTCTCTCTCTCTCTCTCTCTCTCTCTCCTCTCCATCTCTTGCTTGCGTTTTGCATCAGCATGTTCCAGGACGGTGTTTAGGGCTGAAAGAAGACTCCCACAGCTTCAGCATTTGACATAGACGCCCTCAGATGACCCTCAGACGACAACATGCAAAACACATGAAAGTCCCAAATTTCAGCACAAGAGACCACCCTCAGACGACAACATGCAAAACACATGAAAGACCATCAATGCCACACCAGGAGACTTACTCCTCCACAGGGACAGAGGACCATATGGCGATCCATGAGTTTCATGTCCGTCAACGGAGGTGGTCTTGTGGCAGCTCCGGAACCCTATTATCCTTTGATATATCATGCCTTCATTGTCCATCGGTGTCTTCTTGGCGTACCTCTTGAGTTTCCATCTTTTTAATGCTGTGTGTAGGTTTATGGGGATGCCCTATGCACATCTTCCATCACAATACTCATATACTGTATCATCATTGCTCTCATGGGCTGTTTGGCCACACTGAAGGCATCAATAAAACTCTCTCTCCCACCACCACGTGTTGCATTGATAGAGAGTGAGCTTGCAGCTTTAGCAATGACACACATGGTCAGACCCACTAATGCTTCATTGAACTAGTCAGCCATATGCTTGTTTACAATAATCTGTCCAGTTCTTCCATTTCTCTGTTATTGATTCTCTGTTGTTATAGCTTCTAGAAATGTTCTATGCATTTCATATTACAAAGTGTATACACATTGTACTTTCTTGTGGCCATTCTCTCTTTCTCTCTCTCTCTCTCTCTCCTCCCTGCCTGTGGGAAGGACTGCAGAGTGATCTGGAGGAATGGCCCCGAGTCTCCAAGAGAAACTCGAGGCCCTCGAGATGGCAATGAAGGATCTAATCAAGGAGAATCACATCCGATTCCAACCTCAATGAGGTGGAAAACAAACTACACCGGCACATCATAGCTCTCGAAGCACGGGTCACGAACCTCAAACAAGAGAACACGGCACTCGAGGAGGAGGTGAGTGCATTGAAAGTGGAAATGGTAGCCATCAAGAATGCTGAGAAGGAAGAAGGGGAGATCAATGACAACACTCTCACGGCCATCAAAGAAGAGATCTCCAAGGAGATCACAAAGGACATGGAGGGAAAGCTCGAAGCCAAGCAGTCAGGATGGGTCGAGGTGGTGAAGAAGAACATCCGTAAAGAAGTGAGGGAGGAGACTCAAAGGGAAGAACACCAAATCATTCACACCACCATTGAGGAGGAGAAGATGAGGCATGCCCGCCGCCTCAACATTCGAGTCACAGGTATAGCCGAGACACCCGACTCCACCCCTGAGAAAGATGGACAGCTTCTATGCATGAAGCTCGGCTACAGGAAGAGCACCCTCTCCCCTTCACCAAAGCATGGAGAGCCGGGAAAGACTCAACACGCAAGCGAGCCCTCATCCTACAGTTTGCAGGAGAGACGGAGAGGGTCACCTTCATGAGGAAGAGGGTGATACTACGGGGTTTAGAGGGAGCTCCTATTTTCTTGGATGATGATCTCACGAGGATGCTGCTTGAGCATAGGAGAACTTGCATGCCACGAGTCTTACACGCGAGGAGAGAAGGCAAGAAGGCCTTCTATCGAGATGGTCGGGTCATCATTGATGGCCGGCCCATGGATTAGCGGTTTGGGGCCTATGGAACATAGACCAGGCCACTGACAGAGATACACATGGCAGTATGGAACTGTAATGGTTCACTATGGGTGCAGCCTGGACGACTGGAGCATGTTATGGTGGGGAGAGACATCATACTTCTGACAGAGACACATCAGAGCCCAGAGAGAGGGCTACCTCGAGTAGAGGGATTCCAGTGGGAGTCAGCATACAGGAGGACCACATGCCAGGGTACCTCGAGAGGGTCGGGGGGAGTAGCAGTCCTATTCAGACGGGAGCTACAGGGGAGACTGAGAGTGGTAGCACAGGATCCAGAGGCCAGATACATGTGGATCAGCTTACAGCTCTCACAGGACAGGGTTATATACATAGCTTTATGTTACTTTTCTCCATCAAGATCCTCCTATGTCATTACAGAGGACATGCCACAGGAGGAGGAGACAGGAGCCTCGCCATACACTTGTCTGTCAGAGGAGATTATGCATTATTCTACACTAGGGGAAGTATTTCTTAAGGGCGACTTCAATGCCCACACACAGAGCAGACAGTGTGAGGTGTATGACTATGATGACATGGAGATCCTCCACCCTGTGGATCCAGAGGAGATAGGGGCTAGTCGGGCATCAGAGGACACTGGACCAGACAGAGGACATTATGGGGACCACTTACTAGAGTTGGGAGCCAGGCATCGTCTCGTTATTTATAACGGGATGCTACAGTGGCCGGGATCAGGAGGGTTGACATGCTTCCCACATGGGGGTCATAAACGGACGGGAGGCACGGTGGCAGACTACATTATGGGGTCTTTGGAGGCATCACAGCTTGTCACCTCATTCTCCATTCCACCTCGTCCTATTGGGGCAGATCATACATACTTGGCATTTTCACTAGCCGAATCACCAGTATCACCAGCCCCCCCACATACCGACGCCACACACCACCATCTACTTCACACATGACATGGCAGACATATACACTGGCAGAGTAGAGGATGGGCTCCTACTCATGGATCCCCTGGCACCTATGGATACCATTACAGCCCAGCTGGCATCACTCCTACACACGGTTGCATTACAGAGCTTCCCACATCGTGTACACTCAGGAGAGCCTGCGAGACCTGGGACTGTGCCCCAGAACAGATGGTATGATGACGAGTGCAGAGCCCTATACGCACGGCTCCGCATACAGAGAGCCTTGGGAGCCATCATAGAGCAGGAGTCGAGGAGAGAGATGAGGAGACTTACTCGCCGCAAAAGGCGGGCCTTCGCAGAGATACAAGAGCTAGAGATCTTTCATTTCTTCATGAGTAGAGGTAGCCCTGTCTCATGGCGGCACTTCGGAGAGCCCCGGACCCCGACACCTATTGCAGACCCACAGACATGGCACACATATGCAGAGGGCCTATACCATGCCCCACAGCAGCCACCTATACCTCAGCCCACAGGAGCCTCGACCTACCATAGCTAGCTTCTTTACCCACTCGATGGTACAGGAAGCTATCCGCCGCCTACAGCATGGACGGGCCGTCGACCATATGGGCCTGCAGGGTGAGCATCTCATATATGCAGTAAATTCTTTAGCTCCTTTTCTTGCACACCTGTTTAATAGGGCACTAGCAGAGGGTTTGCCTGCGGAGTGGACGATGCACACCATTGTGCCGATTCACAAAACAGGGGATATGCTCGATCCGAGCAACTACAGGACGGTTATGGTTGGCCACATGCTGGCCAAACTCTATGGTGCAGTGCTGGAGCAAGAGCTTAGCTTATATGCTGAGCGAGCAGGTTTACGCTCATCAAGGCAGGCAGGCTTCAGGAGAGCTTTCTCTACCACTGACCATGTATTCACTTTGAGATGTATGATTGATCAGGCCAGAGTGAGGAAGAGAAAGCTCTATTGCTGCTTTGTGGATTTCCGCAAGGCATTTGACACAGTACCACGAGAGAGGCTCTTTCAGCGCCTGCAGTCTCTTGGCATACCAGCAGATATGACATGGGGCATCTATGCATTATATGAGCAGGTTTTTGGGCGAGTCAGATGTCCAGGAGGTATGTCCGAGACTATTGCTAGCACCATTGGTGTGAAGCAAGGATGCCCACTTTCCCCCACGCTATTTGGGTTATACATTGATGAGGTGGCTGACTTCATTACACGGGGAGGCGGAGATGGAGTTGATTTAGCAGGTACCTCAGTACATATTATGCTCTATGCTGATGATATTGTATTAGTGTCTGAGTCTCCAGGTGGTCTACAGCAGCATCTACATGCACTCGATGATTTCTGCACACAAAGGGGTCTTACTGTGAACCTTGGGAAAACCAAGGTTATGGTCTTTCATACATCGAGACAGGACAGGTGTCAGCTGACATTCACTCTCGCAGGATGCCAGGTGGAGGTGGTGACATCATACGTGTACCTAGGGGTTACCTTCTCTGCAGCAGCCACACGCTTCACCATGGGTTTAGCAGCCAAAGTTAGATTGACACGGGGATATGCAGCATTGGCTATGCTAGAGAGACAGTGCCACCAGGCGCATTTGCAGGAGCCCCGGACGAAGGGGTGGCTATTTGACGCATTAGTCACACCGGCATTGATGTATTCAGCAGCGGTATGGGCGCCAGGCCTTGCTACCCATTGGTGGTCATGATGGCACGCATGATACACAGCAAACCGTCGGTACCTCATGACATTATCCGAGCAGAGTTTGTTGCGCCTCCTATGATGGTAGAGGCCATATTTCAGACTATATGCCTGCTAGACAGATTCAGAGAGATGCCACAAGACAGATTGTCATACAGAGCTTTTGAGGCATCTAGACAGCTGGCTGAGGCAGGAGACAGAGGATCATGGTATGCACAGGTCACACATTGGTTCTCACAACATGGCCTAGACATGGATCATCTACCACCATTCCAGTATGACAGGGATGCACCACATATCCGTCTCTCTCATAGTGAGAGGAACAGAGTATTGAGACAGGACCTATGGCAGCTCTATACACGAGAGACATGGATATCGCCTACACAGCCTCTTCCACCGAAGATGCTATACTACAGAGATCACTTCATGAGTATCACTGATGATGGATTTATAGAGAGGCCTAGATACATGGATTGCGTCCATCTGTGCATGTGCACTGTAGAATCATAGTAAAGTTTGCTGCTGTCACAACAGAGTCATAGAATCAAGAGTTATGTGATTTGAAAAAGATCCCAAAGGAATGGTTTGCTTTCAATATAACATTAGTTAACATAGCTGGTGCTTATGCTCCTCATGATAATCCCCTGTGCTTTCATCTATCTATGCAGGACCCAAGAAGAAGCAATTGCATGTGGACAAACCAGATGAGGATAGTGTCCTGACCGCGTATGATGATGTTGATGATTATGATTTCATGTAGATACATTCGCATATTCCTATCATGAGTTGATTGTGAGAAACAAAACTCCTGCTCTTAATCGATTGCTTGTGCCCCTCAAAGCGGTGTAACTGAGAAGCATGTGACCAGAGTTTTTTTTGATCTTGATCACGGTGGAGTGGTTATTTATGGACACTATATGTAATGCCCTTGGGAGGTTAATTGTGAGCTTGGTCTTCAAATGATGTTGCTGGTTACTGTGAGTGCAATGGATACAAACGAGTTGAGATTGTGATTGTACATCTACCCTGGCAACTGGTCCTACTTGGAGTCAGTGATAGTGTGGTAAACGTGGTTCTATAGGTGTTATGGGCTTTATACCTATAAGGTGGCCATGGACTTTACTTCAAGCTTGTCCATGAATTGACAAGCTTGTATGTGAAGTAGAACCCATCTTGCTGATTGAGTTGAAAGTCCCGAGCATCTACGTTGCTCTCAAGAATGCTCTAGTGAACAATTGAAGGAACACCATGAAGATGCTATCAACCACCCTGACGATTGTTAATGTGTTTCTTGTGTCTTTCACACAAAGTCTCGGTATGTTTCCAGTTAGTGGTTTATTTTTGGTAAGGAGTAAATCAGCTATCTTTCCTGCCAAAATCACAGAATTTTTAGATTGTAGACATTTTGTTGTTCACTCTCTTGATTGTAGTTAGTGTATAATGTGGTGACAAGAACTTTTAAGTAGTTCTGCTGTCCCATGTATGAAATGCCTTTTTTTTAAATTAAAATTTGTTGGAGAGAGAGAATAAAAGTAGTTCCTCAGGGTCTAAATGCCCGTTAGGGCCAAGTACACATGCCTCACCTTGGAGCTGAGATTTCCCTAGCTTTAGCATGATCTAATAAGGGCTCGCCATTCTTGGAATGCTGTTTATTTTCCTTTCTCCAAGTTTGCTCGTGTTTAAGTCGCTCCTTTCAAATCTAAGGAGGTTACCTCGGAGACTTTTGATCGTTTGAGGAGTGTAATGTGTGCCCTTTGTGAAATAGTAATATTGGTGCCCTCATGACGGTGTGTGTTTCATCCAACGTTGCTTGTAGAGTCTCTTGTGTGAACCGCACCACCCATCTAGTAATCTTCCTACTACAAGGACGGCTACGTCTTACAAGGGAGCTTAGATGGATATTGAAATTGGTAGGGTGTGGCTACAAGGTAAGGGGGGTCAATACATAGTGACGAGCCTTGTAGTGTATCCAGATGTAGGGACATGGGGTGGCCATGACTAGAGCACATAGGTTTGCAATGATGCCACCATCCACATAGTGTAGACTTGGCGCTATCCCATCTCCAATATCCATCTGCCATTATCTTGGACCTAGTTTGCGTCGTGTAATATCAAGATAGGTTGTCCAAGAGTAAAGTCTACTTACCCCAATGTATCCCATTTTTTGGCTAACCATCCCTACCTACCTTTGTAGCCTATCTGCAATGTATAGAGGCCAATGCCACCATCCACATAGTGTAGACTTGGTGCTATCCCATCTCCAATATCCATCTGCCATTATCTTGGACCTAGTTTGCGTCGTGTAATATCAAGATAGGTTGTCCAAGAGTAAAGTCTACTTACCCCAATGTATCCCATTTTTTGGCTAACCATCCCTACCTACCTTTGTAGCCTATCTGCAATGTATAGAGGCCATCTTCGAGTGTCTAAACTACATCTCTGTGTCAAGTTTCTTAACCATAATGGAGGCCTTTCAAAACATGAGCCCACTGAACACCATGTAAGTGCGAAGCTCGATGCTGAGCCATTATTGATGCCACTCCAGTTGGTTCCTACCAAGAGCATTAATGAACATATTAGTAGCTTCTCTATGGGGGGTAGTAAACTAGCATCTGCACCTCCTTAGACATAATGACCTCACACATAAAGTGATATTTAATCTCAATATACTTAGGGCAACCATGAAGCACTATATAATGCAACACCATTGGTTGCTCATGCACTATCTCCATATCCTCCAAGATCCATATGAGCCATAACACTTCATTAGAGGCTAAGCATGTAGCCTTATACTCAACAACTTCTGTTAAAGAGAGAGCCACAATAGGCTCCTTCCTACTAATTCAAGAAGTGCCTCTCCTAAACTAAGTGTGAAGCACACTGAGCAACTCCACAGTCTAAGTCACAAAACTCCCAGACTTTTTCCTTTAGTGTAAATGTTGCCATATTTCTAATGGTTCTCTCGTGGTTGGCTGGAGAACTTAGTTTAACCAACATCAAAGCTAATATCTAGCCTACTACATAAGAAAATGAGTCTCTACAAGTTTCCTTTATATAGGGTTTCATCTAAATCATCCTTTATGGCAAGCCAACCTCCATACATATCATAATAGCTTTGCACTTAGCTATGCCAAATGCCTTTGGTATCATATAGCATTATTTTGCTACCAATTTTCAGGCAAGGTGTGTTACATAAATGTACATATATAGGCATTGAAAATGCACTTTTGTAATCTCTAAAACAATGGTGTTGTAAATTTAGAAAACTCACCTATTATAGTCTTTTCTAAAAACATAACTTAAGCAAAATTGAAGATAACAACAAAGAGAAGAAAAGAAAAGTATATTGCAATAAGAAAAGATACATGTGCACTCTTGTAAAGAGAGCTTATGTGGACACCAGAACGACTAATACTGTAGATGTAAGGTAAGGAGGTAAACACATAGTGATGACATATAGAGATGAACCTTATGTAGTGTAAGGTAAGGACGAACATTATAGTGCATCTATACATATGTGGAGATGTGGGCTAGGTTGGACTAGAACGTATAGGTATGTAGTCATAGTTGTAGGCTTGGCTTGTGTGAAAAACTACTAAAAAGTGCTACCCCATCTCTAACAGCTATCCAGCCTCATCTTTGGCCTAGTTTGGACCCTATAATATTAAATAAGAAGTTGTCCAAGAGTGAAGTCTACCTACCTTGATGTGTCTTGTTTTTTGACCAATAGTTAACACTTACCTATAGCCTATCTAGTAGTGTGCCATGTTTATGATTTTCTAATGATGTGTACGCAATGGAAGGTTGCAGTGGAGTAGCGTTAGGTGTGGCTACATGCGAATAGGGAGGGCCACATGGGGATGTTTTGTAGGGCAAGGCAATAACGCAGTGCAAAGCCTACTTGTTTGTGGCGTCGCGGACCGAGGGATGAACATGCGTGGCTTCTTAAGCGGTTGTGAGCATCATAGTGGGGTGTGAAGCGGGAGATAGTGCAAAAAAGTTGGGTGTTTTGAAATTTCACACACGACTAGAGGGTTCATAGAAAAATGTTAACTTTATCTCATTAATCCAAGTGCTCTGCATTCACATTTATAGCTCTAATGAGGATCATATGCACCATGCAATGATGCCACCTCATATGTCAGACAAGCGGCCCAAAATCTGTCCACAACAAACTAGATAAATAGCATCCACAACCCATGGACCATACTTGAAATAATAATTATCATTATAGTTATAAACATATCCCCTTAGTGATAATTTTTCCTAGCACTTGTGTATGCTTGTTGGTATACTTCGAGTCACAAAAGAGAAATTCTCTTTTATCACTCAAAACAGTGTGGAAAGGCACTTGATGACACACTTTGAGTCCAAATTCATGCCAAAAGTCATAATTTACACTTCGATCAATGATCAATATGGGTGTTGATAATCTCCAAAACCACCAATAGCCTGAGTGATAACAAAGTCAATCATACTTCAAAATGCTTGCATAAGGAATAGATAATTCATCCTTACATTGTAGTAGAGAGCCGAGATGATAAATTTAAAAATTGACGATTTATTCTTTAATTTGTAGGCTTCCAAAATTTTGTTCAAGAATACCTCTTTCATATGGCCTCCCACTTGTAAAAAGGAGACTCTTTTTTGGGCTTTACCTTAGAAAGGCACTTTGTAAAGTAGGCAAAAGGTACAAGGATATAATCCATAATCTGAATGATTTTAGTGACTAATGAAGCATAATTACACTGTGAATTCTGGAACCTATTGATTAGGAAATGGAGTGTTGATTTTTTACACTTCATTGCATGTATGAGAAGCCTATGCCATGGGTAACAAGGTTGGATTTATGCTATTTGTTTT
Organism: Cibotium barometz; assembly: GCF_041138505.1. Classification (NCBI taxonomy): domain Eukaryota; kingdom Viridiplantae; phylum Streptophyta; class Polypodiopsida; order Cyatheales; family Cibotiaceae; genus Cibotium; species Cibotium barometz. Next base: position 22,854,545 of record NC_141109.1, read on the forward strand.
GTCCAAGGTTCCTCTTGTTGTATCCAATAAACGGAGTTGGTAAGGTTGTCCTCAATGCTACAAATGGTGGGACAATCATCACTCTCTCTCAAGTCTTGTGCTAGGCATAAAAAAGAACTCTTGCTGTCAGTCTCTACGATTGCTAAGGTAGGCTTAGTGGTCAGATTTATTGATGAACAGGTGTAAAGTTCATGACCGGAGTGATGGAGATATCAGTGTGGTATCTACTACTCTAAGCCATGGGCTTTATAGGTTGGACAAGTATGAGAGATTGGCACATAATGCTTGTTCAGTCACTACCACATGTGCTATGAGTGACGCGGAGCTATGGTATGCCCACTTTGGTCACTTGAATTTTGGTAGTTTTGTTGCACCTTGAAAGACAAGAGATGGTGTTAGGGTTTCAAAAGCTTGAGGCGCCTTGTCAAACATATATGTGAGGTGCATTTTAGGCAAGATGCAACGGGCATCATTCCCCAAAGATGGATCAGTTAGGGGTATCCAAAACTTATAGCTTATACATAGTGATGTATGTAGTCAAATGAGAATGGGGGATATCTCTTATTTGATGACTACTGTAGGCACACCTGCATGTATCTGTTGAAGGCAAAGTCAAAGGTTTTTAAATGCTTTAGATAAATTTGTTTCTATGGGGTTGAAAATGTGTCCAGGGGGGGTAATTGTCTACAAGGCCTTGGTGGGGCATCTGTTTAGCACATAAGTGGCATACATAACTGCCTCCAACCAAAAAACATGAGGTAAATCTTGGCCTTTACCCATGCAATGTGCCATCTCCATGAGAGATCTATTCTTCCTCTCAGCCACCACACCATTTTGCTAAGGTGTATAAGGCATCATGCCTTGCTGTTTTATGCCTCTTTTAGCCATATATACACGAAACTCCTTTGACATATACTCCCTCCCTCGATCTGTATATGAAGGGTGCCAATCCTAATGCATGCTGGCCCAATCCTTCAACACTATGCATTACGGGACATAAAATTAGCTACTCCTTTACCTAGCAAGACATGTGCAGGTTCTCATCATGCATCGTATTATTTTGTGGATCATGATCTCATTTCCAGTATATGCAATAAAGAGAAACTTGTTTCCTTTGAGGAAGCAGAAGAAAATGATCATTAGATGCACGCCATGTAAGATGAAAACGAATCAATCCTAAAAAATGATACTTAGTATTTAGCAAATTTTTCTTATGGCAAAGGCCATTGATACTACGAAGTGGGTTTATAAACTAACGTGTGGAGATGATGTTAGCATTGATCACTACAAGGCAAGGCTTGTTTGCAAAGGCTATGCTCAAGAGAAGGGCATAGATTATGATGAGACCTTTGCACCTACATCTCGTACGACTTACGATCAGGTCTACTGTTGGATGCATGCCATGCAAGATAAGTACGACTTAATCCTCAAAAATGACACTTGGTATTTACCAAATTTTCCTTATGTTAAAAAGGTCATTGGTATGGAGTGGGTTTATAAGCTAAAGTATAAAGCTGATAGTAGCATTGATCGCTACAAGGCAAGGCTTGTTGCAAAGGATTATGCTCGAGAGAATGGCATAGATTATGACACCCACGTATCGTATGAATACGATCGGATGTATTATTACATTGGCAGTGCATCATGGTTGGAATGTACATCAATTGGATATCAAGGCTACCTTCTTAAATGATGATTTATACAAGGAGGTTCATGTGTATCTCAGTATCATGGTTTTGTTCAAAAGGGATAGGAATTCAAAGTATGCAGGTTGAGAAAATTTTATATGGCCTTAAGCAGGCTCCCAGAGCATGGTATAAGAAGATAAACACATATTTGGGCATAGTCCAACTGAGAGCTATGTAAAGAGGAGTAAATTTATTTATTTTGGTCATCATTTTATATGTTGATGCTACTCAGTCCCTAATGAGGAGAGGATTTCAACCTTTAAGGTTGAATTACATGTGTCATTTGAGATGACAGATTTAGACTCATTGCATTATTATTTGGGCATATAGTTTATGCAGCGTGATGATGGTATTGTGATTTTGTAGTCAAAGTACAAACAAAGGCTACTTACACGGTTTGGTCTTGAAGAATGTAAGCCTGTTTCAACACTAGTAGAGATAGATGCTAGGCTTAGTCTACCGGATATGTAGGTGAATCATTTCATGTATCACTTTATCAATAGGCCATTAGGTGCCTCATCTATTTATGTAATACAAGGCCAGACATTCAGTTTAGGATCTCCTAGTTGAGCAGGTTTATGCACAGTCCCGAAAGTAAGCATTGGCAGGCTGCCAACAAGCGAGTAATCAGATATTTACAAGGCACGCAATCCCTTGGCTTATTCTATGCTAAGGGGGATGATGTTTAGCTACATACCTTTAGAGATTCAAATTGGGCTAGATGTTATGATGCATGAGTGTCCACTAGTGGCTTTTACTTTCGCCTTGGTGATTCATGTATATCATAGCTCAATAAGAAGCAGCCAACAATGGCCATTCAATCATACATCTTTTGGTAGATCTTGGTGTTGGTGGCAGCAGTCCCCTACCTCCATCTTCAGTGAGATAGAGCCAAATTGCATTAGCGGTATTGCAAGGAACCCAATGTTTTATGCTCGTACAAAGCACATTGAGGTGCATTATCATTATGTCAAGGACAGGCACATTGCACGAGGGATTAGCTTGGCTTATGTCTCTACACATGACAATGTAGTAGATATGTTTACAAAGGCTCCATCCTCATGAGAGAAGTTCAAATATTTTCGTAAAGCTTTGGGCTTATTGCCATTTGGGGATCGATCAACCACATGATCCCTATACATGTTCATATCATCTCAATACAAGGGGGATTTGTAGCATTTATATGGTAGTAATGTGTGGACGTAGGCTAATAATGGGACGGGGCACTTTTTCCCTCTTTAGGAGGTTTTTTTCCTCGAGCTTAAACACCTTGCTCGGTCAAGGCCTCCATCAAGACAGACAAGCTCTAAATGCCTACAGACTATATAGACATATGCGAGTGCATGTATGCACTCTTATGAGTCTATAAGTGATCTTATCATGTCACTTCACTTGTACTTCACTCATTCTCATTAATCTACTTTGAGTGTTGTGCTTCCACCTATCTTTCCTTGCTTGCTGCATCTATGTGTCTGTTGCTACATTGATCTCCACTTCTCCTTATCCCCACTATGCCAGTGTGTCACTCACTCTACGATTGCTATGTTACACACAAGATGGCTCACTCTCACTCTAATGTAAAATAAGCTGCTAATGCTGATGTACTCTAGCCTATTTAAAGATACCCAATCTAATGCAAAAATGTATGTGTTGAATCTAGCCTCTTGCATTTTTAGTATCTTGTCATTAGCTTAATCACTTTTTCTCTACTTTCATTATGCAAGTATGAGTAGCCTAATCCACTTTCATTCACCTTAGTAAGATCTTAATTTAATTTTCAAGTATTCCCAACCCCAACCTAAGCTAAAATTGGTGCATATAACTATCAGAGAACTTATCAATGATTACCTACATCGAGCCATGTCTAAGTTGCTACTTTTGTTTGGTCACTTTTTCCCTCATCCACTATGCCAATGTGTCACTCACTGCGGGTTGCTATGTCACACAAGATGACTCTCTCATACAATGATGCAAGAAAATCAAAGGCCAATGTGTGACTCACGATAGTTGCTATGTCACACAAGATGGGTCACTCTCACTCTCACTCTCTCATACACAGATGCAAGAAAATCAAAGTCACAACACACAAAGGAACTAACACAAGATGGGTCACTCTCACTCTCTCATACACAGATGCAAGAAAATCAAAGTCACAACACACAACACACAACACACAAAGGAACTAACACAAGATGGGTCACTCTCACTCTCTCATACACAGATGCAAGAAAATCAAAACACAATGGAACTCACTCTAACTCTCTCTCTCTCTCTCTCTCTCTCTCTCTCTCTCTCTCTCTCATACATGAGGCTACCAAGGCTTTCTCTCTTATGTGTAAGAGTGCCACAATGAGGCAAAAAAGTCACTTATATAATACTATACCAATGTATTAACATTTTGGCCCCTTGTCTCTAACTTTCAAGCTCAACTTTGTAATGCAACCTGATGTGCTCAAGTTGGAGATAGCTTGTCGAGTGTAGTTTTGACCATGTCAAATCCAGTGGTGGTGTCAGTTTGAAGAATGGTGGTGTTGTGTAGAAGCTGCCTAACCTAGTGCACTACATAAAGACACACTTTGGCATAAAGATGATTAAGGAATAATTATTAAGGTTAATCATATGTTTAGTGGTTTGAAACTCATGTCAACTCAGTGTTCTAAGTGCCTCTTAAAGCTTTTCCAAAGAAGATTTGTGAAAGGCTCTCAATTTTACACTCTAAGTTGACCCAATCTCTGTAGTGCAAACAAAAAATTACCTTTACTAATCAATGATCAATTAGCACTAATCCTAGTTTCTTTGGGCCTTCAAGGGATCAACCTTACCATTGGGGACCTCCTATAGCTTGCCAAAGCTTCATATTGAAAAATCCCCTTGGTTTTCCCCTCTGATAGTAGTGCTCGACAGATCAAGGTATTTTATGCGCAGAGTTAACAAAAAACACTTTCACTAATATCTTGACTAGTGGTAATTCTTTGAGGTTTTTAGGGCTATTAGAGGTCGATATCTCACATTCAAGTGTTGTAAAACTTTGTAAAGCATTAAATTAAATTTGTCCCTTGATTTAAGTGGTCAATTTGTTAATCTAAAATAGGGTATAAATCTGCATTAGTATTGCTTGGGACAATGGGATTTTTGAGGTTGTATGCTTCATGTAACTCACCAATCATGATCATAAATCAATTATTAATCCAAAATAGGGTATAAATATACATTAGCATTTCTTGGGACAGTGGAATTTTTGAGCTTGTATGCTTTATGTAACTCATTAATCATGCTCATAAATCAATTGTACAAGGGCAAGACACTAGCCATTGATAAGGCGAAGACCCCCTTATGCATAATTATTGCATTATTATCTGAAGGGAATATGCATAATCATCATGTAAGGATTCATGAACACATTGAGAAAATTATTTATCTTTACCCTACATGAATTTTATAACACAATCAAAATCAAGGATGAAAAAGACCAAGAGCTACATCTACATCAAGATTTACATTGACATAAAGAAGATAAAGAGCTACATCAACAAAGCTTCTTTGTTTCCCTACATGCACTAAAATTTGATGGCCCAAATAATGGAAAATTATAAAATACATGAGGATCTCTTGATCTCATTGCATAAAATTCATGTAGTAATCATCTTCTTTTCTTAATCTAGCTTGGTGTGGTTTGTGTTGTTCCTGCGTATGGATCTTGAACAAATTGTAAGGTGTCATCATCTAAGTTTGTATCTATGCTAATATCAAAGCACTCCAAATATTATAAATGACATATGTAAAGATAGAGGTAAGAGGAAGGTGGTGGTAGTAGGTTAGGTGAGTAAAGTTTGAGGAAATCTGGTTGATTATGGTTTGCTATCAATGGCAAGGTTTTAAGCTCATTAAGTTTGCCTCCTTTTCCTTATCTTCAAGATCCTTTGACAATATCAAATAATTTAATAGCATTATCATATTCTACATATTCCTCATTTGGGGTATGGAACATGAGAAGCATCTACAAAGAAAACTTGTGAGATTTTCTTGGAGTTGTTTGTAGATTCTGTGGTGGAGGAAATAGATTTTCTTGGAGTTGTTTGTAGATTTTCTTGGAGTTGTTTGTAGATTCTGTGTGGTGGAGGAAATAGGGGGTCACTTTTAAAATGTCGCTTTTACACTTTTTATTTGTAGCCTCTATATTTGAGACCTAATTTTCCCTCCTTTTTTGACATAAACTCCTTCTATATTTAGCCTAGCTTTCCCTTCCTTTTTGGCATAATCTCCTCTGAACTCAACCAAACACCTCCCTCCTCCACTCTCTGCACTTCTCCCCTCTCTAGCCTCATCTGCTTCTCCATCTAGCCTCCAACATTGATCCTCCCTTTAACCTCATGTTTTCTCTCCTTTAGCCTCACTTGCTCCTCATAACATCTTCATGCTTTCTACATGCCTACCTTTGCTAATGTAGTTACATTGATATAGCATGCCTATCTTGATTGCTTTACCTAGAATTCAGTCACTTCACTTTCAATGCTTGATTGCAAATTACTATATGGGTAACGTAGATTTTGTCAATACGATTTGACTACTTTACACTTCACAGTGGCACTAGCTACTAAGGCCATCAAATGTTGCTTGTTGGTACCTCCTTTTGCAACACACAAAGCTATTGAAAGAAAATCCTCCTTGATTTTCTTTGATTGGGTCTTCTTGAGCTACTCTAGCAAGATGCTTACATATAACTCTCTCTCTCTCTCTCTCTCTCTCTCTCTCTCTCTCTCTCTCTCTCTCTCTCTCTCTCTCTCTCTCTCTCTCTCTCTCTCTCTCTCATATCTATCAAGTGCTTCCACTTGTTTGTTCAAAAAAGGTAAGATTTTTAGATACATGGACCCCTAATAGCTACTATTGAACTCCTAGATTGGAAAGATTGCACTTGTATATTCTCATACTAAAATATTAAGTTGACTCATATTTCAAATCCCTATGTTTTGTGGTGCAAAATGCAAGATATCAATGTCTACCCTCTTTCTATTTTATAATGGGTCTAGTTAGCTAATGTTTTGTAAGGCTCCCATTATTGAGGAGAAGTTGGTTAAGCAACTTAACCTACATGCTTGGTTTAGACACTTTAGTGGTCAGAATATATTAATAGGTCTAACACACTCAAATAGGCTAGAGGTAGGTGTCAACGGACCGTTAGTTGGAAAAAGGGATGCACTAGGGTAGGAGACCTTACTCTTGGATAGTTTGTCCTAGCATTGTGGACCCCAAATGAGCCCCAAGATAAACTTGGACCATCATGGGAGTTGGGGTAATTATGTAGCAATTTCTAGTAGTTCATAGACTATGACTATTGTTGCTACATACCCCACCATACATACCCCACCGTGGGAGGTGGGGTAGTTATGTAACAGTCTCTAGTAGCTCACAGATCATGCCTATTGTGACCTACATGGCAACCCATGTCCCTATCCTTTTATAGATACACTACTCTTGATTCTTATGGTTGACTATAAATGTTTTTTAGTATTAACTTAAGTCCCAAAAGAAATAACCAAAAAAGAATGTGTTGCAATACTACCAATGCATGTCTTCTCTACCAGCTTCTTCCTTCAAATATTTGGGACACTTTGCAAAATCGACAACATAAAATTGGAAGGAGGTAAAAGGTAATTAACCTTTAAAAAATGAACAATATTCAAATTGAGAAGCTTGGAGAAGAGGAGAAAACACAGTAGTTCTTGACAAGGATCAAGGAAATTCAAAACTAAATAGTAGTAGTTCTTGACAAGGATCAAAGATCAAGGAAATTTGAGACTGAATAGTAGTAATTGCCATGACTATCACCACTAAAGATTTGGCTTAAAGATGTGCTAGGTTATTATTTCCTACGTATAATAGCTTGGTAGCATCTTTTAACATATGGTTTTGATATGCACCTCTCAAGTTTGAGTGTTAAGCCACTAGTGAGATGCTCTCTAATCTGGACATTCGTGAGAGGTGCTCAAGAGCTTGTCTCTCATCCAAGCCCTCAAGCAAAGAATAAAGAATAATGAATAATAAATGTGCTAATGTTTGTTATAATCTAAATGAATGGATAATGAATAAGATAATCTAAGGGAAGAGGGTAACAAGAAGGAATGAACAACTAAGGAAATGGAACACAACTCAACACTTTCACACTATCACACCAACACTGAGCCAATACTACACACTCTCACTTCATACTCACCTCTCACTCATAAGCCTAAGCTCAAGAAAATGATAGGAAAAGAATATGGCAATGAGAAAATGGTAACCCCACTCTCAAGCTCTCAACTACATGCCTTTCACACATGGGGAGTGAAATTCATCCCCAAAACCACACACCCTAGTTCTCTCATGAGTAAGAAGAAGACCTCACTCAACCCTAAGCAATCCATGCCCAAAACAACACACCCTAATTCTCTTATAAGTAAGAAGAAGACCTCACTCAACCCTAAGCAAACCCTAAAAGGAGATACCTCAACCTCTGAGATGAGAGACGGGAACACAAGACTTAATCCTATTAAAAGGGAAAGAACATTAGATGGACTCTAGAACTCGGGCTAGAGGGAAAGTGAGATATCCTTCACCCATGCTCTCTATAAATAGTGAAATATAGGGCCATCCCATATGCACAAGTGCCGTCCACAAAAAGATATACATGAATCTCAATGCTACCTTAATATCCTAGTATGGCAAATATAGGATATGTGCACCAAAGTGATATGCATATACAAGTGCGTGTGCACCATCATGTGGAGAAGTATGTAGTGCTAAGCTATGTGTAAGAAAAGAGGTAAACATCCCCCCACATTTAATGCACATCGGGTCCC